>NC_056748.1:938722901-938797901 GCF_019279795.1 Protopterus annectens
TAGTCTGGTATATAAACAAACAAGGGGGAACCATATCTTACCCATTGCGTCAAGAGGACCTCAGAGTTTGGCAGCAATGCACATTCCGAGAAGATCCGACGTGATAGCGGACAAATTCAACAGAACTATTCTCTTGCCTCACAAGTGGTCTCTCAATCCAGCAGTGGCGAACAAGATTTTTTGCCACTGGGGCCAACCTTGCTGCAGTCTTTTTGCCTGTCCTCTAAATGACAAGTACAGAAGTTGCTGTGCCCTAATCCCCCCTCATGGGGAGTCACCCAGAGATGCTCTTCTCCATGATTGGCTCCCTGGTCTGCTCTGTGCCTTTCCCCCAGCTCCCATCATATCACAATTCTTAAAGAAAGCCAAAAGGATGGAAAATTCAATAATTCTCATCGCCCTCTTCTGGCCTTGACAAGTTTGTTTTCCCTTTCTTTGGCCTCATTTAATTCGGAAACTATGGATTCTGGACACAGCTCCCAGATCTGCTGACTCACCCAGAGAGGGCATGGTACATCCGAATCTCCAATGTCTCAAGCTCTCACTGCTTGGCTTCTCCAATTCCCATGATTGCCAGGCATCCTTCTCTTTCTTCCCCTGTCTGACGAATTATTGTTCATCACAAATCTTCTACTAGGAAATTATATCAAAGTAAATGAGAAAAATTTGCTAGATGGGCCCTCGATAAGGGATTAGACTCTTATTCCAGTCCTATTCATAAAGTTTTAGATTTTCAAGGTACACGTTACCAATCTGGCTCCTCCGCATCAACAATTAAAGTTCACCTAGCAGCGATTTTGAACTTTCGTATAGGAGTGGATGGCGCTTCTAATGTCATATAAACTTTGAAAACCATTCTTAAAAGGTCTCCTAATGCCAAGACCTCCATTTTAAAGAACCTGCTCTCCCTTGGGATCTAAATATCGTCCTTCAGGCCCTTACTATGACCCCCCTTTGAACCATCAGCAACTCGTGACTTAAAGCATTTGTCTTGGAAAACTTTATTTTTGGTGGCTATCACTTCTGCCAGAAGAGTATCTGAGCTTCAAGCTCTGTCTTGCAAACCTCCTTACTTAATTTTTCACAGAGATAGAGTTGTGCTTCAAACAAATCCATCCTTCTTACCGAAGGTTGTCTCCGAAATCAACATTAATCAGACGTTACAATTGCCAGTCGTCCTCCCAAATTTTTCTAACAAGGGAGAATATGCTCTCCATTTACTTGACGTGCACAGACTACATTTTTATCTTCACAGGGCTAAAGATTTAAAAAAATTGAACCAACTAGTTATGGCATTGTCTTCTCTCCGTCTAGGCAATCCTTGGTTAAATGGCTTAGAGACTGCATCACTTTCATTTATCATTCTAAAGAGCTCCAACTTCCAAAACCAGTTCAAGGCCATTCAGCAAGAACGGTGGCAACATATACAGTTTTTCATGCTAGAGCATCTTTAGACGACATCTGTGCAGCAACCACATGGTCTTCTCATCATACATTTATCACTCATTACAAATTGGATCAGGTCTCAAGGGGACGAGCATCCTTTGGCTGTATTCTTCCATGAGACCTCCTGAGACTGAAGTAGCTAGGAACTCTGTCCCACTGTCAAGGACTGAGTGAAGATTGACAACATCAGATAAAGAAGTTATGCCATACCATAATGTCCCATCTGTTGATCTTCACCAATCCTTGGCATCCCCACCCTCCTTTCCCCATCGTTAGAGTCTTAGACCGAATTAGTTCTTAGCTAGCTTCCTCTTTAAGGATTCATGTGGCTTTAGTTGGTATGCCTGTCTTTTAACCATAAATGTGAAATTGTTCAATCTCGCCGTTTGTTCTTACTCACGGGTTCGTAGCCGATCCTCGGATTCGAGTCGGCCGCATCACCAGCTCGCATCTTCGAGAAAGCTCGAGGCACAGTAATATCCCATGATCCTCCGGTGCTAACCCTCAGATCTAGTTTGCCGCTAGCAGCAGATCACATCGAGAGGCTCGGGCCAGTAGAATTTTTGTATATATTTCTTGTTATTTCTTGTATTTACTTCTAAATTTTACATTTTATATTTTATAGTGTTTGATAGGTTTATTATCTAGTTGTTGTTTAAAGTAGTTGTAGTTAGGTGGTTGTTTCAAAATTTTAGTAAGGGCCTTAGGCTGTTTTTTTCTGTAAGAATTTACAGTACTTAAAAAAATATATATATATATATATATATATATATATATATATATATATATATATATATATATACTTTTTTGCCTTTTCTATTTTTCATATAGACATATATATATATATATATATATATATATATATATATATATATATATATATATATATATATATATCATAGTGTGCTGTGTGAGTGTTTTACAGTTTGGATATACATTACATTTAAAATATATTATAGAAATTTTTTTTCTTAAGAGTGGTGTAATTTTCTTGGATTTTCTTTTCTTACTGTAAGAATGTCAGAAAAGACCAAAAGTGGTTTTAAAAGGTGTCAGTGTGGACAGAAGATGTCCATTACTGACAACCACTCATCCTGCGTCTACTGTCTTGGCCCTCTCCACTTGCAGGAAGACTGTTTCATCTGTCATTCCTTTAGTGGGAGGGTCATGATGGAAAGACGTAGGAAGTTGGTGGGCAGAGGGTTGCTTAAACCAGAATTTCAGGAGGCCCTGGACAAGGCTGAACAGGTTTCAAAGTCTTTGAAGGGGTCGAAGTCTTCAAGAGTGTCGGAGCCCAAGTCATCGGCTCCGAGCACCTCTTTTCAGATTCGGACACCGGCTCCTATGACATCGGTGCCGGGTGTCGAGACTTTATCTCTGCATGGGGCTCAGGTCTTGGAGCCGGTATCAGAGGTACCACCTTCGGCTATCCTTCGCTCGGTGACTGCTTCGATCCCTTCGACCCGTTCTTCGAGGCCACTTTCCGACTCCGATGTGGACCGAGTGGTACAGAAGCTTATGGAGAACTCGGCTTTGTCCAAATTAATCGAGGTTTCGTCCCAGCTGGTTTCGAAACTCGAAGCTATTCCAGTTCCCTCAACACTTCCTCCTCCGAGACCCGTCGAGTCATCGGTGTTAGGAGTCGAAGAACCGATGATTGTAGAGCCCTCGGTGCCGAAGCCTCCAGTAGTGCTATTGGCTCCGTTGACCTCGATTCCTTCGGAACCAGCCGGAGAGTCTCGGAGCCGAAGATCTTTCCTGGGTTCCGGGGGGGGGGGTTAGTCGAACCGAGATATCGGTTCCGACTCTTCCCCTCGGTGCCTCGGCTCAGATCAGTTCGGATCCTTCCTCGGTGTCGGGAGCCCTTGGTTCCGGTTCCAGAGAAACGACCCCCTTCTTCGGATCGGGTCAGATCTTCGGGTCGGGGCACCGGTGCCTTTGACATCATGAGGAAGGTCTTGTCTGATCAGACACATACTTCATCGGTATCTTCATCTCCTTTCCCAAAAGGTCCGCGTTCTGCTTCTGTGCCTTCGGTTCCTACCAAGCGTCGAGACCCAATGCCTTAGAAGTCCCCACAGGGCGACTCTGGTTCCTCGGATTCATCCCCAGAAGCTCCCGCTGAGGATGTTCCGCGGAAACGACTGTGCAAGAGGAGGCACATAGATTCCCCTCAGGAATCTCTCACGTCTGATACTGATTTAGATGAAACAGAAGGGTCTCCACGGTCCACCTCTGAGGATGTCTCGTTTGCAGACATTTTGGAAATCCTGAAGCAAAGAGGGGACTGGCAAACCCTTACCCCTTCTGTGGATGAATCGGTTTTAATGAAGGCATTTGGGGCTCAACCTTCTACCTCCTGGGTGACTCCACCCTTTGACGATCTCATGGATCTTATAGCTCGGAGGGCTTGGGAAACACCTGATACAGTGGAACTAGTCCCCCGTAAACCAAACAAATACATGACGGCTCCCCAAGATAAAGTCTATCTTACAAAAGGAGTTCCCGTAGATACTATGGTGGTGGCGGCGGCCACTAAGAAAGAGATGTCTGAATCATCTTCCTCTGTCCATCCTCCTAATAAGGATTCTAGGACAATGGACAGATATGGGAAGCGCATATTTAGTTCGGCGACTTTTTCCATCCGATCGCTCAACTACCTTACGCATTTCACGCGTTTACAGAGAGATCTCATTAAGGAACTGGGAGATGCTCTCCAGGGACACACAGATGCTGCTGTCGCCGAGAAAGTGACAGCGCAACTTAACACCCTAAATTCCTTAGTCAACTCGTCCATGAGGCTGATTTCATACGCAGCCGAAGGGTCGAGTAGAGCGGCAGCTTCAGCGATCGCCCTGAGAAGACAACCCTGATTGTGCTTATGCTCCTTTGCGGAAGCCTTTAAGTCTTCCTTTGCCAACGCCCCCTTCGATGGTGCCTCCTTGTTTGGGCCCAAAGTAAAGGAGACTCTCACGAGGTGTGAACAAGAAGGGAAGACCCTGTCTGCCGTAGGGGTCCGTTTTTCCGTTCCATCTAGACCCTACCCTAAAGGGCAATGAGGAGGAAAAATGTGGTTCCGAAAGACTCCGGGATCTTTTCAGCACACCCAAAGTGACGCCCCCTCCAGAGGCAGAGGAGGGGGAAGAAACGGAAGACGCCGCCCAGCCGGCAGAGGGGGTCCGCAAAATCAGGGTGACAGAGAGACCTTCTCTGGAAAGCCCTTCCAGCACTCCTGAGTGCTGGAGGCAGTTGGGGGTCGCTTGGCTTTATACCCAGAGGCCTGGCTAAATCTTACATCAGATTACTGGGTAAAAAGCATAGTTACCAGAGGCTACAACATCCCCTTCATAAAAATGCCACCCAACTCCAAAAAACTCCCAGACATTCCACCCAGTCTGCGAGACCAAGCAACCATAGAGATAGGAAGGTTGCTCGAAAACAGAGTCATCCAACCAGTCCCAGCGGACCAAATAGGATCCGGAACTTACTCAAGGTTCTTTTTAGTTCCAAAGAAAACAGGGGACTGGAGGCCAATTTTAGACCTCAGCAAGTTAAATACCTTTGTGAAAAAGGAAAAGTTCCGGATGGTCACGCTTCAGTCAATACTCCCTTTTCTGCAGAAGGGCGACTGGATGTGCTCTATAGATCTCAAAGACGCATACTACCATATCAAGATGGCCAGGGCGTCCAGAGATCACTTGCGCTTCCGGCTGGGAGCCAGTCATTTCCAGTTTCGCGCTCTGCCCTTTGGTCTCACCTCAGCCCCCAGGGTGTTCACCAAATGCATGGCAGTGGTAGCGTCTCACTTGAGACGAAACTGATTCCGGGTGTTTCCTTATCTAGACGACTGGCTCCTATCCGCCACCACCAAGTATCGTCTTCTACAAGCCAGGGACTACACCATCAGTCTTTGTTCTTCACTAGGCATAACGGTGAATTTTGGAAAATCTGTCTTATCGCTGTCACAGCGTATCTTATTTATAGGAGCACAGCTAGACACTTCCCTGGCTCAAGTTACTCTCCCCCCACCAAGAGTATCAGACCTCAGGCATCAAATTTCGCTCCTTCTTCAAAACAAGAGAGTCCCTGCACGACAAATATTAAGAGTGCTAGGCATGATGGCAGCCTCCCTTCTTGTAGTTCCCTTAGGCAGGATGCACATGAGGATTCTTCAATGGATGCTATTCGCACAGTGGTCGTATCTACAGCTTCCACTGTCTCACGAAATCTTGATCACGAATTCTTGCAAGAAGGGTCTCTTGTGGTGGATACACAGTCAAGAGCTAACACTAGGACGACCGTTTGTCTTACCCAGTCCGGTAGCAACTCTAACCACGGACGCTTCCCTGATAGGGTGGGGGGGGGATTCTTTCAGGAACAAACAGTCCAAGGTCAATGGTCCAACTTGGAGTACAATCTGCACATCAATGTTCTAGAGCTGAGGGCAGTGTTTCTAGCGTTGCAACACTTTCACAAGTCCTTACCTCGGGGAACAGTGACAGTTCAGACAGACAACATGTCAGTGGTCTGGTACATAAACAAGCAAGGGGGAACCAGATCTTACCCGTTATGCAGAGAGGCCCTCAGAATTTGGCAATGGGCAAAGTCCACTGGACGCTTTCTGATAGCAACGCACATCCCGGGGACTTCCAACGTAATCGCGGACAGGTTGAGCAGAGCCATCCTGTTCCCTCATGAGTGGTCCCTCAAACCTCAAGTGGCGGAAGAGATCTTCCACAGATAGGGCCAGCCTTGCTGCGACCTGTTTGCATCCCCATTGAATGCCAAATGCAGAAGCTACTTTGCCCTGTTACCCCCTCCAGGGGGTGTCCCCAGGGATTCACTGGTATACGATTGGCCCCCGGGTCTCCTTTATGCTTTTCCTCCTGTTCCATTAATTCCCAGGTTTTTGCAGAAAGCCAAACGTCTGGACAGGACCATAATACTGATAGCCCCATTCTGGCCTCGACGAATCTGGTTTCCCTTCCTTCAATCTCATCAAGTGGAGGAACCATGGATACTGGACCCAGAGCCAGACCTGTTGACACATTCGTCGGGAGTTCCTCACACCTTCCTCAAGTCCCTCAAACTGACAGCTTGGCTGCTCCGCTTCACATCTTAGCCAGGTCAGAGTTACTGTCCCCTGCAACACAACAAATTATTGTATCTTCTCACAAACCATCTACAAGGAAATTGTACAACAGCAAATGGAACCGTTTTGCGCACTGGGCCTCCAAACAAGGTATAGATCCATTCGGGGCTCCAGTACACAAGATACTAGATTTCCTTACCAGACTTTTTCAAGAAGGAGCATAAACATCCACTATAAGGGTTCAACTGGCCGCTATATCCAATTTTCATATTGGCTGTGAGGATGGTTCTCTTATGTCCCACAGGCTTTGTAAAGCCTTCATGAAAAGTACCTTTCACCTCCGTCCCACATTTCGTAATCCAATAGCTCCTTGGAATCTTAATCTCATGCTGTCACAACTCATGTGCCCCCATTTGAACCAGCAGCCACAACTCCATTAAAATTTATTTCGTGGAAAACACTTTTTCTGGTTGCCATCACTTCCACCAGGAGAGTTTCAGAGTTACAGGCTCTATCTATCCGACCTCCATACATGATTTTTCATCCAGATAGAGTAACTTTGAGCACCAATCCCTCCTTCCTTCCGAAGGTTTGTTTGATTGAGAACATCAATCAATCTATCGAACTACCTACCTTCTTTAAAAATCATTCCAATAAGCTAGAATACACATTGCACAAGCTGGACGTTCACAGACAACTAAGATTTTACTTACATAGGACAAAAGAGTGCAGAAAGTCAGATCAACTATTTGTCTCGTATGCTGACCAAAGAAAAGGACAGGCAGTAACGAAGGTTACCTTAGCCAAATGGCTCTCAGATTGCATAAATTTGGTATATGCTGAATCGAAACAGCAACTCCCTTTCAAACCCAGAGCTCATTCTGCAAGGGCGATTGCTACCTCTTCAGCCCATACCGCTCGTTTGCCTTTAGATACCATTTGTGCAGCGGCAACTTGGGCAAAACCACATACTTTTATCGCCCACTACAAGCTAGACAAGAGCTCTAGGGACAGGGCGACGTTTGGTTCCACTGTACTCAGGAATGTTCTCCCTTGAGCCACCCGGGAAAAAGGAGCTAGGGACGCTACCCGTGTGTAAGAACAAACGGCGAGATTGAACAATTTCACATTAAGAAGTTATGTCTTACCATAACGATCCATGTGAATTGTTCATCTCGCCTTTGTACTTGCATACCCCCCCTCCATCCCCCGTCCTACGGTCTGGGAGAACGGTTTTCAACTAGATTCCTTTTCAGCCTTTTCTAGATATGGTTGGCATGTTATTGTGCATTAGTAATGGCATATTTTATCCTCTACTTGACAGTAGGGTTCCAGACACTTTATAGTATCTGTTTATAAGTGTTCTAGACACAGTTCTAAAAGGGATTCTTCTGGTATAGCAAACTAGATCTGAGGGTTAGCACCGGAGGATCATGGGATATTACTGTGCCTCGAGCTTTCTCGAAGATGCGAGCTGGTGATGCGGCCGACTCGGAGCCGAGGATCAGCTCCGAACCCGTGTGTAAGAACAAAGGCGAGATGAACAATTCACATGGATCGTTATGGTAAGACATAACTTCTTATTTCTTCACATCTGACTGCCCCTTCTTTGGCAAACTTGATCTGAGGTAATTTCTGAGAGGAGCATTATGGGTAGTACTTGGTTCAAGAGTTTGGAGGGTGTGAGCTGAAGTATACAGCCGAGTCTGTTCCGAGGTTCAGAACCAAACCCACTGTCAAGGATTGGTGAAGACTGACAACACAGATGGAACGTTATGGTAAGACATAACTTTTTTTTTTTTTTTTTTAATTATGAGAGAGTGGGTGTTTAATAAAGCAGGTTGAAATTATAGGTGCTCTTTTAAATAAGTATGTTTAAATTGTAGGTCCTGTTGAGCTGTGCAAGTTAATGATGATAAGCATATTTATTCAACATTCCTTTTACAGACATAGCATAAAAGTTAACAAAAATGTATTTAAAAGATATCTGTCTTAGTAGTTTTCTCTTTCTGATAAAGTGTTGTAACGAATTAATGAAGTTAGTAATGCACTTTTTATTTTGCAGTTGATGTCTACATTCAAGTTCTTTTTTTTCTTTTGTTTCTATGTGCAGGTCTGTCACCAACAGTGAAGAATCCACGTGTACGTCTACAGGAAGAGGGTCACCTGGTAGGGGTCAAAAGACTAAAGTCTGTACCACACCTTCATCTGGTCATGCTGCATCTGTGAAGGACTCCAGCAGCAGATTGGCTGTTACAGACCCCACTCAGGCTGGTGCCACCACCACCACCACTACCTTCACCTTTACTTCAGTCTCTACTTTTAACGTTAACAAGAAAACCAAAGGTCTTATTGATGGCCTTACTAAATTTTTTACACCATCACCTGATGGTCGCAGATCACGTGGTGAAATCATAGACTTCTCAAAGCACTATCATCCGAGGAAAAAGTGCCCTCAGAAACAATCTTGCACTTCTAACTCCAGTATGTTGGCTACAGGTACCAGTCAAAAACTAAAACCCCAACCCTCTGCACTTCCACCCCCTACCCTTCTCCCTGGTCAGAGTCCTAGTTCCCACAAATCCAGCACTTCCAATTCTGCTAACTCTCCCCAAAGCTCTTCCAGTCAGTCAAGTGCACCTTCCCTTAGCAGCCTTCCTAGTAACAGCCAGCTAAAGGGACTGTTTGATGGACTTTCTCATATTTATACCACTCAGGGACAGTCTCGACAAAAGGGACATCCCAGTTATGCACCACCGAAGCGTCGGCGTCATAAGCCTGAGTTGTCTTCCTCTTCAAAATCTAATACCCTTTTCTGTGGAAAGAAAGATAAGAGAAATAGGTTAATTTCCCGATCATCCTCATCTGGATGGGGGTTGCATAGAGGATGTGCTTTTAAATCAGTTTCTCACTTCAAGCGAACATCTTTTCTTAAAAAGAAAAAGCACAGGATACTAGGGAGATTAAAGTATAAAGTGACCCCTCAAATGGGGGCCCCCTCTCCAGGGAAGGGGAGCTTGGCAGACGGAAGGATTAAAGCTGATCATGATGATGGTAAGCAAAGGTCAAAGCTCCAGCCAAATCTGCCTCCCATCAAAATGAATATTTTCTTGTTACACAAGCTTAGCTATTTCTTGTGTCCTTCCTTCACTTTAGTAAGAAAGCCAGGAATCTTTGACCTTTATTCTAACACTAACTAAACCTTCAAAAATGTTTTTCCAACTAATACTGCACAACAAAGTATGCACTACTTTTAATGTATGTCTGTAGTGGCAATAGAAACTCCCAATGCCTTCATAGCATTGCTTTTCTGCTTCATAATACCGCATGATGTGCGCAGTTTCCACACTGCTTTCTTGCTCTGTCCGTGCCCTTTTACAAACAGTAGTGCTGCATTTGTGAATGTTTGCTGACTGCTTATACTAAGTTACAGGCCTTTCCATTCTGCATTTCCCTCTGTTGAACTGCTTTTTTCACAAGAAAGTTCCATTCTCAAAACGTAACACCACATAATTGTGACCGTTTAAACTGTCCACAGAAGTGTTGCATTTTTCTCTGTATTATATTTGATTTGTTAAGAAGATACTTATTTTGGTGCTTTTTTTGTCATATGATCAAGTTACTTAGAAAATGTCAGATTGTTGCAGGATTTTTGTAGGTAGTTTCTGACAGATTTTATATTTCAGGTAAAATGAAAGTTGATGTAGGTGTTTTAGTTTCTTTATTTTTCAGAATGCCTGCTTTTAAAACAAAGTCAAAGACATCCATCATATACCCTGAGATTGGTTGATTTTTAAAGTGCACACACTGGAAGCAGTTAAATAGTTAATGTATATATTCAAGTTTAAAGGACAAGCTGACAGGTAAGAGCAAAGATTTTCTGTGTACAGTGTTTTTGAACTAAGAAGAGAGTTCCATGCATTTTAGGCTTGGGCTAAATGGCTTAGTGGTTAGCTTCTTGTATTTAGAAGGGATAACACAAAGCAGTTGATTTGGATTTAATACAGTGATATGAAGATGACAGGTTTTCTGGCTGTGTACATGAATGGTTCTGTGCTGGTTTCTGAATGACAGATACTGACGCCTCAAAAAGCATCAAACAGGAAACAGAAACAAGTGTGGTTGGCAGCAAGGAAACTCTAACTGAAGAGGACTTGGAAATTTTCAGGAAAGCCCAGGAGCTCTCACTAGAGGTGAGAATATTTATAGCTATATTTTTAAAACATTCTGTGTAGTGTTTTGTATGTTTTAAAATATTTAGCAAAGTTAATATTTTAGCTGTGCAGATGTATCATTATTGCCCTGAATGTTGTTGAAATGTGTCTGTGCGTGTGTGCATGCATATGTGCGCATGTGTCTGGCTTTCTGTAAACAGTAGTTTCACAATTAACTGTGTTGACAGATGTCAGAGGGCATTTTCTTTACACTGGTTAATGCATGCACTTCTCATATGGCTGCATGCCCACCATGTTCGACATGTCCCACACCACTTCAAAGACCCATGTGTGTGAGCTACATTCTTTAATATTGCATGTTGCCATTTTTGTAGTTTTTCATTGTTGCATTGCTTAACTACTGTGAGCATGTTTATAAACTGCATAAGCCAGGTTTACTACATTATTTACTGTACCTTGTTACTAAAAGTCACATTCTGGTTGGTCTGTTGCTGCTAAATAGCATAGCTTGGTATGGCACTTGAAGGTTTCAGGTTTGATGTGCAACACTCTATCTAGTCTTCTTTCTGCACAGTATAAACCTCAGAGGTGATTTGTTTTCTTGAAGCTGGGAAAGGAAGCTGACATGTCAACTTAATTTAACTATTCACCTATTTCACTGCCAGCCAAAGTGAGTAGTTTTCACATGACAGGAAAGAATTTTTATGGGGAAAAAATGTGGTCTTCTATCAGAATTATCTTCTTGTTTTTGCAGCAGTTCACTTAATTTGTAGCAGTTTTGTTTTGCAGATGTGTGACAAACCAGCTTTATGTCTTTGAATTGTTTTGGTTCATAAAATTGATATTGATGAGTTACCATCAAACACTGCTCACTTGTTAGAGTCACTGTTGTCGTTGTTTGTGAGCATTAGGCAAACTACATGGCATTACATATTATTTTTTGTAGTTTTACAGGAGTTTGTTGTTAACTCCAGACTTTTTTTAAATACATAACACAGCAAGCAATAGCACATTGTTTACTATACTTTTTTGTTTTTTTAATAACATTTCTCATTTTCAATGGTGTATGATTTGGACTTTTATAGTTGGATTTCTGTAGTTTGTCAGTAGAACCTCTAGGCTTCAAGTGAGTAGATTTTTCTTTTTATGAGGTTAGTTTAATAGAAACACACTATGATGTAAAACACTGTGGAAGTACCATTGCATAGAGTATTTTACTTTCCTGAGCTGTCTGTATACATATGTGTTTGTGTATCCTATAAGTATATCATGGGGCTGAATCTTCTATCCTTGAAGCTAATGAGGGTGGGCTCACACATCTACTTAATTTAGATTGTTCACCTGCTTAAATGTCAACCAAAGTATGTAGCTTTTATACGACTAAACAAAATGTTTAGGAGAAAAAAAGAGTAAGTAAGGTGATCATAATTACCTTCTTGCTGTGACTGTTTTTCTTTTTACCTCTGTAGATGGCAGTTGTGTCGCAGTTGTGTGACAAGCCTGTTGTATAGCTTTGAATTGTTTTGGATATAAATGGGTCAAGCAAGTTAGGTTACCTCAAATGTTTTTCACTGGGTGCACACACAGTGCTGTCTGCATTGTGGATACCCAAATAATGCACTTTTTGAAAGAAGCAAAATCTTTTAAACCATTCCATTTAATTCATATAACAATGAATATATTAAGTGCTGTGGCATAGAGGGCTAAAAGCCCCTGGGTGGGGGGGACAAGTGACGCATGCATGGGCACACAAAAAGATAGTCAATACCTGAAGGGGGCCAGGTAGTGAATCAGGATATGCTTCACCAAGGAACGGTGTGGCTTGCAGATATAAGCTCTGTGCAGAAGTGACCTGGCACAGCCAGCCCATTGCATGACACCATAGAAACTGTCAGGGCACATGTCAAGAAGGAGTTGAGAGAAAGAGGTAGGTCATAAGTAAAAAATAAATAAATAAATAAAAAATAAATAAATGGTGGCTGGTTAACAATAGACTCCCTCAGGATTCACATCTGCCCCAGTGTGTAAAACAGGGGGGTAGTCTGGTGGTGTACGGAGTGGCTTGTAGATCCAGTGTTAGAAGTGGGACAGTGGGGTAGAGGCCGTAGGAATGATGCAGACGAGAAGAGCTCCACTCCCTCCAGGAAATAATAAATATGTTGCAGTTGTAAATGTAGGCTTCTGTAAGTGATGAAGAGCTATGAGATGCATGACTTCATTCCTGAGGATGTGCTAGAATTGAGTTGGTTTCTCTTCGTGAATTGCAATGCTAACATGTATTTATAGATTTCAGCATTTTTACTTCTTTAAGTTGTGTGTAACATTTGTTCATATGTTCATAGTATTTGTGCTGAGAATACATGTGAATTGTGTAGCAAGCAAGATTATTGTCTTAGTACAATCAGTGTTTAATCTTGTGCATTGTACACATATATTTATTGTTCATTTATTTGTTACGCTCACAGAAACTAGGTTGTTTAAATATCACAGAACATCATGGAAGATGTCCGGCAGCAGTTGAATTTGGGAAGTATGAAATCCAAACCTGGTATTCTTCACCTTATCCACAGGAATATGCAAGGTAGTGATCTGTTGTGTATTGTGTATAGATGACAGTCAGATTAAAACAGGACTATGTGTATTCTTTTGCTGTTTTAAAGTGTGTTGTGCATTCTAGGTTGAATATTCCTGTTAATTCATGGGACGTGTACTTCTACAGTGTGCCAAAAGCACCACAGATTTTTTTTTGTGATGACTTTACTACTTTGGATAGTGACTGTCAGGCAAAGGGATCTCATTGAATCTTTCTTGGAGCAGTACAGTTTGTTGTTTCCCATGGTGATATGTTATTTAAAATACATGGAAATCAACTTTCTCTCTCTCTCAAGTGTTTTCCTGTCTTCATTTTCTACACTGTCACCTGTGAGGGATTTTTTTCTCCCAAGATTTCATTTTATAGGTTTATATTGGTCCATGTCATGATTGTGAACTTTAGACTTGGTTTCCATCTGTATTTAAATACCAAGAATTTTGAGGTAGAGCCAGAATCCTGCTTTTCTGTGAGGAGCAATGTACTGCCTCCCCCAACACACACATGGAGACAGCAGTTCAGAATGTTTTACACTCTTCAACCCCCTTACCTAATATAAACAACTCTAAGGTTATCTTGCCACTTAGAAAGTGACTTTCCCCTGCAGTAATCTACTTTGAAAAGAGTACAGTTTCACACACTGCAGTGATCACAGAAATGACCTTCACAACTACCATATATTACTAGCTTGTGCAAAAGTTAGTTTCTACATCCTGTCCACAGACTCCTAAGGTTGATCTTGCTGGGGATTTCTTGAATTCTTAATGCAGCTGAAATGCCACATGCAGCTCTTTGTTTTCATTGATTGCTACCTTTGCTGTCTGTCTGTTTCTAGGGTGGTTGCATCTCTGGGTTTTGCAGCTTAAGACAGTGAGACTTTGATAGCATGTTTTCTTAGGGTACCTCCCCTCCTTGAACCTATCAATTCATTGCTAGCTTGGTTTATACTACCTTCTTTTCTTTCACTGAGGTCACTAGCCAATAAAAAAACTTTTTTATTGTAGTTTGATATGCAGAATAAATATATGTTACTCTTCACTACTTAACTATATCTGATGTTGTCCATTTCATTCTTCCTTACTTCTGGGTCCTGGGATCTGATAGCGGATCCGATTCAGCTGCTTTTACAAGACTATAATCTGAGCCTCGAGCTCCTCCCTCTCTCACAATGCCTCATGTCTGCTCTAAACCCCAGATCTCATTTGCTGCCATTCAGCACAGATGTGATCCATAGCTCTCTAGCATTGTTTGTGGGAAAGATAGGCGTTTTTTTCTTAACTATACTTCTAACTTGTCTCAGTTTCATTTTGCAACATTTATAATCTAAAGCTTTTTTGCTATTACAACTTTCCTCCCCTCCTGTAGTTTTCATTTTGAGCATTAGGGACTTCTCCCCCTCCCTTTGCTTTATCTCAGTGCTTCGGCACTTATCAGTTGCTTCGCGCACAAAAAAAAGTTTTAGATATAGTTATTATAATTATTATATTACAGTTATTTTTGTAATATTTCTATACCCTGTAACTGTTGGTTGTATTATCTAAGGTGTGTGTGTGTGTGTGTGTGTGTGTGTGTGTGTGTGTGTGTGTGTGTGTTGGCTTTTCTGACAGCATGCCAGATAAACCAATAGGGTTTAAAAGATGCACTTCTTGTGGGCACAAAATATCGAATTCTGATGCCCACAAGAAGTGCGTCTGTTGTCTGGGGTCCAACCATCTGCATGCTGTTGTAATATATGTGCAGCCTTCAATCCGTGCACCTTTTTGGACCACAGGAACAAGTTGATTTTGAAAGGAATATTGCCTGCTTCTGGAGCTGAAACGCCCATTAAGCCATCGAGCTTGAAGGATCTTAAAAGAAAAGCCTCCTCAGCTTCTCTGAGGACTTCCTCTTATGTTGAGAAAAAGCAAAGAATACTGGATCCAAAGTTCTCTGATTCCTGTACATCTAAGGTTCCATTGGATCAGATAGCCTCCTTGGATCCATTGTTTGTACCGGATCTAGCTACGGTAATCATTGAGTCTCATACCCCAAGAAGGTCCTTCTCGGATCCGAGGTCTCAGAGCCAAACACAGTTATTGGTGCCTAAACATGTATCTCTGGCTCCTACCTCCAAGATTTCTTCACCAACAAATTCCAGACACTTCGGCTTCCTGTAGATTGTCCCGGAGCCTTCTTCAGTCAGACACAGACAGGATTATGTGGCATTTCCTCAAGTCACAGGTAGATTTGGTACTTTTACCATCTCCATCCCATCCAGGATCCATGCGATCTGCAACTTTTCATGCTTCTCGTCCAATCCAACCTTTTGCTTCGGACCTCCAGGGTAGGGTTTTCCCAAGGGAGTCATCGATTGATCTGAGGGTACTGCTTTCCTCAACTCCATCAGGGTCCCTGACTGGCTTGACTCCAATGCCATTGGATCTTAGTGGGTTCTCTGATCTGAAATGTCAGTGCTGACTCTAGAGCATTGGCTTTGGGCCTGACCTTGTCGGATCCGTCCCTTCTCCTAGGAGCTTCGGCCTTCAACAGCTCGGTTCCAGTGCTCTGTGTGGAGATTTCAGATCTATGGTAGGCTCCACTCCTTCTCCTCAGATTACTTTGGCTCCAAGAGAGAGGGAAGGGGTCTCCTCGAGTCCGTCAACGTTTTGAGTGGTAGAGAGGGCTTTCTCTAAACCTAGAGCTATGTCCCCTCATCCCCTGGATCCTAATCAGTTCATATCTCATCTGAGCCCCCATACCATTCATCCTGTCCCAAGTCAGCCTCCCACATAAGCCTCCAGACTACTGCCCTTCAGGGGGTCCCACACTCTATTGGTTCCTCCCCTGAACCCCCTTCAGAGGGGATACATAGCAAGAAAAAGTGCAAGAGGAGGCACTCGGACTCCCCTCTGGAGTCTTTAACTGAGGACACCAAGTGTGATGAGGGAAAGGGTTCCCTAAGATCTCCACCTGGAGATGTCTCCTTTGGAGGCATTTTGGAAATAATGAAGTAAAAAGGTAGATGGTCCTGCTAACCTCCTTCTGAGGAGTCTGTTTCTGGAGGCCTTCAGGATGAGCTCATCTACATCCTGCGTGACCCCCCCCCCCCTTGGCAGGTGAGCTTATTGATCTAGTCTCCTGCCAGGCATGAAAGGAACCAGACACCATGGAGCCCATACCAAGCATGCCAACAAGTATTTGAGCACTCCTAGTGACAGACTTCATTGGAGCAAGGGTGTGCCTGTTGATGTTATTGTGGTGTCAGCTGCCACTATGAAGGCGCTAGCTGAGAAAAACTGCACCTTCCATCCCCTGAGCAGAGAGTCCCAGGCTTTGGACAGGCATGGTAAGCATGTATATGCCTCAGCTACCTTTAGACTGAAAGCATTAAACTACCTGGCACATTTCACCCAATTGCAAAGGGATTTGGTAAAAGAAATAACTTTTACAGAGACCTTGTCAGAGGAGGATGTCAAGAAGGTATCTCCCCAGTTGGCCACTCTTTCTTCCCTAGCTAATTCCTTGATGAGGTTAATCTCTAACACTGCAGAGGGTACTTCTTGAACAGCCAGAACAAGCATAGGCTTAAGGAGACATGCCTGGATGAGGTTGTGCAGGTTTGCAGAACCCTGTAAGGCATTTTTCACCAATGCTCCCTCCAATGGTTCCTCCCTCCTAGGACCATCTGTCAAGGAAACTCTCTCCTGCAATGAGCAGGAGGGAAAGTCCTGGTCTGTGGTAGGGGTCAGATTTTCTACTGTTCAGATGACGTTTTTCAAGGGAAAAAAACGAGGAGGTAAGACATTTTGGTTCAAAGAATCAAGGTCTTTTCCAGGATCCTCAAGAAGATTCCTCCTCCAGAGGAAGAGGATTTAATGGCAGGCACCACCAGAGAGGCAGAAGGGGTCTACAAAATTATGGCTTCAGAGAACCTTTCTCTGATGAGCCCTATCAACGCTCCTGAAGTGTTGCCAGACTGCCCTGCTTTGGAGGCAGTCAAGGGACATCTATCTTTGCACCTAGATGCCTGGACAAAACTAACAAATGACTGCTGGGTGCTAAACATAATTTCCAGTGGTTACTATATTCCCTTTTCTCTTCCATCTCCAAGTCCCAGGAGAAATCTTCCTGATGTGCCACCAAGTCAGAGGGAGTTCGCCTTCCAAGAACTTCTAGAAAAAAGAGCCATGCAAAAGTCCTGACTGAACAACAAGGGTCTGGAACTTATTTGTGCTTCTTTTTTGGTGCCAAAAAAGACAGGGGACCTGCGACCAATCTTGCATTTAAGCAAACTAAATCTGTTTGTCAAAAAGTCAAAGTTCTGGACGGTTACAGTACAGTCCGTTTTCCAGCTTCAGCACAAGGAGGAATGGGATGTGTTCTGTGGATCAGGATGTGTACTATCATATGAAAGTAGACAGACAGTCCGAGACATCTGCACTTTCGGCTGGGAGCCAATCATTATCAATTCAGAGCCCTGCCACTTTGGTCTCATCACAGCTTCCTGGGTGTTTACCAAACGTACAACAGTGGTAGCAGCTCGCCTGAGACTACAAGGATTCCATGTCTTTCCATGTCTGGATGACTGGCTACTTAGAGCACCAACAAACCATCAACTGCCCTGTACCACAGAGCATCTACTGCGGGTTTTTAACCAGTTGGGCATCATGATAAACACAGCAAAGTCTGGGATTCATAGGAATTCAGTTAAACACAATTACACAAATAGCAGCATTACCTCAGCAAAGGGTGATATCTCTGAGACAACAAGTACAAACCCTTCTGGACATGCCAGCTCCTCTGGCAAGGGCTGATTGTGAGACTGCTAGGTTTGATGTCAGCAGCAATACTTCTGGTACCTGTAGCAAGGTTTTTCATGCGAGTATTGCAGTGGACCCTTGCAGTTCAGTGGTCCATTCTGTTCCATCTTAAACTGTCCCTATCAAACTAACCCCAGTTTGCAAATGCCGTTTTTGGTGTTTGATTCTATTGGACAACCTATATGTAGGCAGACCATTTTCTCTTCCTCCTCCCACAGCCACAGTGACCACGTTTGCTTCTGTGTTGGGGTGGGTGAGGGGGCATTACCAAAGAAGAATGGTCCAAGGCACAAGGTCCCTGACAGAGACCAGATTGCACATAAATGTCCTACAGATGAGAGCAGTTCTTCTGATGTTGCAAGCCTTCCATGACTGCCTCCCTCTGAGGATGATAGCAGTTCATACAGACAACATGTCAGTAGTCTGGTGCATCATCAAACGGGGGGAACTCATTCATACCCTTTGTATAGAGAGGCCATGAGAGTGTGGGAGTGGGCAGTTTCTTGAAACCGCTTTCTCATTGCAATGCACATTCCCAGGAAGACCATTGTACTAGCAGACAGACTCAGCAGGTCCCTTCTGAGTCTGCATGAGTGGTCCCTCAATCAGTAGCAAACCAGATTTTCAGCCGATGGGGTCAACCTTGCTGTGACCTGTTTGACTGTCTCCTAAACAACAAGTGCAGCAGGTAGTTTGCTCTGATCCCCCCCCCCCCCAGTCGAGGAATCCCAAAGAGACATTGTAGTCCACAATTGGCCTTAGGGTTTCCAGTATGTTTACCCAACTGTACCATTGAACCCAAGTGTTCTACAGAAAACCAGCAGATTGAAGAGCACTCTAATTCTCATTGTCCCCTTCTGGCATCGTTAGGTATGTTTCCCCCCCCATTGTATATTGGATCCCATTCAGGATCTGATTTCTCGCCCATCAGGACATCAGCCCCTTAGTCTCTGGTCCTTACCATTAACCGCTTGGTTTCTCCACTTACAATGATTCTAAACAACTCCAGGCTAGCCTCACCAGTCCAAAAGATTATTCTTGCCTCCCAACAACCTTGCACAACAAAGGTTTACAGTAGCAAGTGGAAAAGTTTTTCAATTTGGGCCTCCAAACGAAATATCAATCCCTTTTCAGCCTCCATATTGGTTATACTTCTTTTTCTAGCTTCACTTTTCCAGAACGGTGCTAGTTTTAGTTTCTCTACTATAAAATTGCAACTGTCAGCAATTTCAGACTTTCACATTGGAAAAGGCCCTACCTTAACATCAAAACTATGTAAAGCTTTTATGAAAGGAGTCTTCTTACTTAGGCTGCCAATCAAAGAACCTTCTCCTCTGTGGGACCTGACTGTTGTCCTCCAAGACCTCACTCAAAAACCTTTTGAACCAGGTGATTCTTGCAGTATAAATTTTTTATCTTGGAAAACAGTTTTGTCTTGTAGCTATATCCTCTGCAAAAAGGGTATCTGAATTTGCAAGCATCGTCTTCCAAGTCACCATAATTTATTTGCCACAAATATAGGGTTACCAAAAGTGGCTATAGAGACAGATTTCAGCTAGACTATTTCTTCAATCACTATAACATTATATGACCTGCTTATTTTTCCCTTCTAGTTTATTTCTAATCCTTCTGAGGAATGTATCAAAATCTTTGCTGAAATCTAGGAGTATCACATCTACCAGTATCTGTTTAGACACCCAGATAAACAACTTTGATTAGATGTGCAGAACCATTGCTTGCTAAAAAAATACTGCAGATTTTCCATTAGAGTTTGAATCTTACAAGATGCAGCCCATCCACTTTAGCTGAAGGATTTGTTGCTGTGCAGGTGGTACAGATCTGATGTCTTTAGGAATTTCCCAAAGCCCGATCTTCTCCCATGTTCTTTTCCTGGATCTCATTTTCTGATGATTGCTTTGCAGTGCATTGAATGGATTTTTCCACTGCTTGGGTGTTCTTTATAAAAAAAATCCTTAATTTCAGGAGATAAGTACTCATTTCACAATCTGCTACATTTTTGTTTGTTGTAGCTCATTTTTGTAAGTTTAGTCACAGTAATTCTGCACCTCACCCTGTTTTCCACTCAGACATTTTCTCTTTAGTTGTGCCCTTTTCCCTTCCATTTACCTTTATGTTGTCTTTTTTGTCTGGTTTATTTTTTTTTCTTTTCAAGTGAATCCTTTGTGTACCACTATTGTATTAAATGTTCTTGTTTTGTAATGATACTGTTTAAAATTTGTGGAGTGTCATTCTTGCTTGTTTCAGGTTTTTCTCTTTATGATTATTTTTCTTGTTGTGGTAGTGCTTTTAGTGGAGATATTTTTTTTAAGTGGAGATATTTTTTTGATGAGTCATTGAATAAGTCCTCAGGGTATAGGAAATTCTCTAAGCTTGGCCATAAGTTTCAGCCTCCCAAGGATGCACATGACCTGCACATCATATATTTAGGGGTGTATCATTTTAGAACCAACTGTAACATTTGTAAGAACTTCAGATGTGCATTTTAGTTCTTACTTTTAGGATTCCTGCCTGCAAGGTAGCCGGATTGGTGGGCCCAACTTTCAGAGCTCTGCCTTCTTCCCACCACTACACAAGGGCATTGGTTGTGTAAGAGATGCATCAGCCAATGCCATCTTCAGCTCTTTCTTGGCTTGCAGTATGGTGGCCTACATGTTTAGTACAACATCCATCTGTTGGCTGGCATTCGTTAAGATGCCAGATATGCATCATATAAGACATTTTCTGATCTTTTTCATAAAGTACAGATTGAATTAGTTAATGTTTGTTATTGAAATGAAACAAAATTATTGGAACAGAAGGAACTGACATGGCAGATAAGACTAAATCCCACTCATTTCCGAGGGTTAAACAAATCAATATCCAGTATCCTGAAAATGAAAGTTTGAATTTTATGAATGAGTTTGAGTTTTTTTAATTGATGGTGTCTTATTTATTTATTCATTTGGGTTGTGATTAAGATGACAGAATCATGACTAGCATGTCTTAAATGCTCATAACATGTTTTTTAAATTTGGTTTTGAATGGGCGGTGTGTAGTTCTTATAGGTTCATAGGTTGGTACTAGGCTCTCGGCCCTAGGGCCTATGCAAGCCTAACCATAACAATTCCCTGGATATTTCTTCCCACAATATTTACTTCTCTGGACCCCTGTCTAGCAGGGCGACTGACATGATCCCCGGGGTGAATTTCCTATCTCCCATCCAATCATCGAGGTTCCTTTTGAAGAGGGCCTATGAGGCGCTCTGCTTGACATGTATGGGCAGTCTATTCCAGAGTATGGGGAGTCTCTGGGTCAGGAACCTATCCCTCCAGCATGTTTTGTTCATTGTGATGACAAGGTTTAGATCCCTGGAGCGTGTGGCTCTGAGGGATTGGGATTTCTTTAAGTGGAGCATGTCCAACAGCTCAGGGTTTGACATGGCCTTGTATGTTAAGCAGAGATCGCCTCTGAGTAGACGATATGCCACAGAGTATAGCTGGAGTTTTTTTAGACGGTCAGCATATGGCATCTGCTTTAGGTCTGTGATTCTTTTAGTGAGGTATTTCTGTGGCCTTTCCAGCTGTTGCAGATGTCTTGTGAGGTACATACCAAACTGGGCATTATACTCTGTAATGGGTCTAATGAGGGATGAGTACAGTGGGAAAATGACCTCCTTTTTTCAGGATGAAAAGCCCTTAGTAATGAGGTGTGCCACATAGAAGGATTTCCTGACTGTTGTGGCGATGTGGTTATCGAAAGTGAGACCACTGTCCACCTGTGTCCCCAAGTCTCTCATCACACTTTTGATGTTTAGTGTCCTGCCACCTATGTGGTAATTCATGGGTTAATATTTTTTTCTTGGCATTAAGCTTGAGCCCATGGCTCTGGCACCAGGCATCTGTTTCTGTAGGGCCCTTTTGTAGAATATCCACATCATTTGGGGATTCAATAATGGCTCCCAGTTTGCAGTCATCTGCAAACTTTGTTAGCAAGAGTCCCTTAGTGTTGGCCTGTACTTCAGAGAAGTAGATGCCAAACAAGAGTGGTCCCAGGACTGAACCCTGAGGTACTCCACTTGTCACTTGTCTGGAGCTGGATTTGGAGTCAGATACTTTTACAGTCTGGGTTCTGTCGGTAAGCCAGTTGGAAACCCATCGAGTGACATAGGGATTTATGCCCAGCTTAGTAAGTTTATCTATGATTCCAGAGTGGAGGATGATGTCGAAGGCCTTGGCGAGGTCCAGATAGGCTGTGTGGACCACCTTGCCCTCGTCCACAGCTCTGGAGACTGATTCAAAGAAGTCAGTCAGATTCAGGAGACCAGATCAGCCCTTCACAAACCCAAACTGGGTGGGGGTCCAGTGTTTGAAGGTTGCCAATGTCTTTGTTTATAAGTTCCATTATAATGCGTTCCATGCCCTTGCAGATCAGGCTTGTCAGACTGATGGGACAGTAGCTCCCAGGATCCAAGGCGGATCCTCCCTTGTGGAGCGGGATAACTGTAGCTGTGCACCACTCAGTGGGCACGAAGCCTGAGGTGAGGCTATGGTTAAACATGACACTTAGGTGAGGTGCCAGTTCATTTTGTAGTTCATGTAGTACACAGCCTGGGATGTCATCTGGTCCCATGGATGCTGTATTCTTAGCTTTGGAGAGTGCGGTTTCTACCTGTGTGGCCGTGATTATCGGAATTTGGCAATCTTTTAGTATTGAGATGGGCCCTTTAGGGGGTGAGAGGGGGGTGAAGTTGGCACTAAATCGATCTGCCAGGATATTGGCAATATCCTTGGGATCAGTATATTTAATGCCATTCTCTTGTAGCTCAGAGCAGATCTGAGCATTGCCATTTAAATTCTTGACATAACTATAGAATGCCTTGTGGTTGTCTTTGTAATCTGTGGCAATTTTATTTTCATAACTAGCCTTTAAGGATTTTATGAGGGATCTCAGCTTCTTACTGAGGCTGTTGAGGGAGTTTTTTGCATCCTGGGATTTTCCTCTTTTCTCCAACAGTTTCTTCCTTCTGTTGTATAGTTTGTTTATAGCAGGGGACCACCAGATTGGCTTCCTTTTTTTGGAGAAGAGCATCTTGGTTCTATATGGGATGGCACGATTCATGCACAAGTGGATGTGCTCTTACAGTGCCTTAGTGTAGGATTCTGCAGTCGAACTTCCAGATCCCGTCTGCGTGAGTGTTGTGAAGTTTGTCACTTCTGACTTCAGTAGCATGAAGTTGGCTTTGGAGAAATTTTTTAAGGAGGTTTCCTTACTGGGGGGGTGGGGGAGGAATGTGGATGTCAAAGGTGATTTGCTTATGATCAGACCTGACCAATGATGGGGTGACCACTGGTGTAGAGCATTTATCTCCCATATTGGTAATGACCAGGTCTAGGATATTGGAGCCCCTGGTGGGAAAATGGATTAGTTGATCCAGGGCGTTGGAATTTATGAATTCCAAGAACCGTTGGGAAAAGGAGTTGGTACCGAGTAGTTTTCCCAATTAATGGCAGGGTAGTTGAAATCACCCAGTATTAGGGTGTTTGGTTGTATCTTAATATTTTCCAGTATGTTTAGAAAGATGTAGTGAGAATCTTGGGGCATGGTGGGGGATCTCTAGCAAGCTACAATTTGGATTGCAGTCTTACCTAGTGTTAGTTGCACCTGGAGAATTTCAGATGCATTGTGTTGGGCAACTAGCCTGGAGGTGTGAATATCCTTGGTGAATATGGACACTCCTCCACCTTTAGTGTTTCTCTCTGGAGCCTTGAACCAGGTCTCAGTTACTGCACAGATATCGATGTTCTCCATTTTTAGGAGTGCCTCGAGAGAGTGCATTTTGAGGTTTAGACTTCTAGTATTGAGTAGCATTACCTTCAGATTTTGCATGCTTGTATCTGTTACGGTGGTGGTTTTATCCTTTGAACCTTGCCTAAAAAAGGCACTATTGGGGTGGCAAGAGCTTTAGCCAGTAACCTGAATCCCAGGGGTGACAGGTGCAGACCATCTCTGGCAAAGCATCGTGGTTTGTCGATCATGTCTTCCCAGGCAGACAAATACTGTATCCTCTTTGAATGACACCAGAAGCTTAGCCAATTGTTGAAGTCATTCATTTTGTCCTTATACTGTGGTATCATTCTGGGTGAAGGCAGGATGCTACTCAAGGCTAGGGTCATACCTGCCTGGGTCACATGATCCAAGAGCTCTTCCATGTCTCTTTTCATGTAGTTCAGGGAGGTACGTCTCAAGTCATTCACTCCAGCATGGACAATGACAGAGTCGTATTTGTACTTGTTGTGGAGTGACTTGAGTGCATGCATTATGTGGTGGATCCTGGCACCAGACAGGCAGCTGACTGTAATTTTATCCTTGTTCAGCCTGGTGAGTGGGACATCAGTGTGCCTGACTGTAGAGTCACCTATGACTAAAGTGTTGGGTACATTGTCTTGTCTTAGGGGCTGTTGTTGGGTGGCACACTGGTGTTGTGAGCTATGTGTCACTTTGGTTGTGACTGGTGTTTGCGTTTCGGCTTCGGAGGTCCTTGTTGCTTGGGCAGGTTAATGTTAAGGGCCTCTGCATATGTGGATTTAGTGTTGCTATGGGTCTTATAGTGGTGCTATGGTTCTGATGAAGTTTTACAAAGGGATTGACGTGCTTAACTGATGTTTTAATAAGGGATTAATATTTCAGAGACATTGTATCAGTTGTGGTAGTTTATGAAACGTTTCTGAATCTGATGCCAAAACTTTAAAATAAATAATCGCTTAGCTTTTAGGAAGCATTTCCCTACAAGGATTTCTATAATCTGTGCTTGTTTTGCCTTGGCCCAGAGCATGAGATTTTACTCTTGTCTGAATTGTACCAATTTCACCCAAAGTCAATCACTAAGAGAAGACTGTTTTTCTAGGAGGTTTCAGCCAATCAAGGGGTGTATGCCATGTTCCAAATCACTGAATCCTCCTGCTGGGAAGAAAAATCTGACAAGAGAAGTATGGAGAAGCATCAAGAGATAAGAGAGCATTCCTATCGATGACTCTGGTCTTGCTGGGTCCAGTAATTTTTGAGTATAGGGAGATGTTTTCACAGCCCCATTCTTGAAACTGGTTTTGGCTGAGGCCTGTGGCACAATTTCTTCTCAAGCCATGGCTTCTCTCATGTCCTCCCTGACCATTAATCATCAGTGTTCCTGGGTTTATTATTGAGGAGAAGGCCTGTATTTCCATGTTATTTGTTTGTGAAAAGGACTCTGAAGACTAGATTGAGGTCACAGTCTCCCATCCATGACCAGAGGCTTCTAGGGAAGTTTTATCCAAGGCCATGTGGCATAAGACATAGAAAACCAAACTGGGGCCAGTAACCTTGATTAGCCCAGGCTGGCAGTGATTCAATTCTGTCTTCCTCCTAGGGTTGTACTAACCTGGTAATCATGTATTTTCCTGAAATACAAACTGCCAGCATTGGAAATACCTGAGGTGACTGGGTCTCTTCCAAAAAGAGAATGGTTGAACCTGCAGTTAAGGATTCTAATTCCCATGATTTTAAAGCAGATGGCCAGAGCCCACTGTGTTGCATTCTCTGCTTCTCCATCACAGGATTTCTTCATTGGGGACACTCTCTTCTGGAGTTCCACTGGGAAGCTAGGGAATACTCAGAGGTTTAGCTCATGTGTAGAGCTTTCATGGTCCTGCCTGAGTCTAGAACACTTGCTCTTCCTCCAGTCAAGGATCTATTGAAGGATATATTTACAAGACTTCCTACCTTTAGGAAACTTCACTGTTTCTGTTATGTTAAATATTACCACAAATTCTCCTATAAGAAGCTCTTGTGTCCCTGAATTCCAGCAAGGGATCTCTTCTGGCTCCATCCTGGAACCCTATTTTTAATGACCATCAGAATAGGATACTAAAACAATTAGTGGAAAAACGTTTGCTTTTCTGCTACCCTATCTTTTAGAGCACACTGAACTGCTGAGTTCACATGCCTGCCTTTGAGCACTCTGCTGGAAAAGATGGCAGGCCAGGATAAGAGGTACACGATAATGATCTGAAGTAAGCGATGCTTAAACTGTAAAAACAGAGAAACTAGTAGTCTTAAAACTTTGTTGATGAGCTCAGTCACAATAAATTTCCAAAAATCATGAAATCCAAGTAGTGTTCCAAAGCAACAAGCCTTTATTCATTATTTGTCTTGGCTTGTTGCTTTGGAACACTACCTGGGTTTCACGATATTTGGAAATTATTGTGACTGAGCTCATCAGTGAAGTTTTAAGACCACTAGTTTCTCAGTTTTTTTCCCCCTAAACACTTTTGGTGGTGAGGTTGGAATTGGACAGATTCCTGTGCTTGTTCATAATTTATTTATTTATTTATTTTTTGAGATGCTTACACTGTGTGTCTTATCAGCTCAAGTTCTAGGCACTCCAGGAAATGCTGGTTGTGATGCTGTGGATGTATGGCTCTGTTATTTAGAGATATGCCTGGTTGCGGACTTGGCTCTTTCCAGACCATGTAAAGACAGAATGTCTTAATGCACTGTTTGACAAGGATAGCCTGTTTGGACATCCTATTGAAGGGTAAGTCCATGCAGTCAGCTAAGCAAATTTTTCATGTCATGGCTCCTAAGGTCAGCAGAAAATACCCAGTCAAATATTGGCCATTACCCTAAGCAAGGGAAAAAACTGGGAAAAGGGTAACGGGGAAATTCAAAACAGAATGACAGACTAGATCAGATGAAAAGCCTGGAGACCTTAGGGTAATGACTTGTGGAGGGATCAGCTGAGATTCATTTGATATGGCCCCTCCCTTTCCTTTCCCACCCCAGCCCACCACTTTCTCTTCTCATATTGCTTAATTTCCCTCAGATAGGATTGGAGGATTCTTACCGTTCTTTCTCAAAAACTGAGAAATCACTTTGGACCACTGGACACTAAACATGCTTCACCGAGATTACAAGTTAGTTCCTAAAAATCTCAAACTGCAGAGGCATTCCCCTGGCTCCAGAGTACCAGTTAGACCTTATTGCTGTTGGCTTAAAAGGAGGACAGGGAGACGCATTCTGGATCTGTCAACTTAAACAAGTTTGTCATAATTCCATAGTTCAAAATGTTAACTCTAAAGCCTGTTACCCTTTTTATTGTACCACACTGTCATGGTCACCCTGCGTCTAAAAGTGGCCTATATTCACATACCTGTAGCCGCATGACTCAGGCAGTTTCTCTGGTTTCTACTGGAGAAGGGTACATTTCTAATTCACATTCTTGTCCTTTCGCTTGTCTGCTGTACCCAGACTCTTCATCAAATGCCTAACTCTAGTTTTTTCCTTTTTCCATTATATAGGGCATCCACATTTACCTTTGCATAGCTAACTGTCTAATATTAGCAAAATCCGGTGAAGAAATAAGCAAAACTTTGAAATTCTCTCTCAATTGTTTGAGGGGTCTGGATCTTCCCATCAGCTAGAACAAATTAAGCCTAACCCCCTCAAGGAACTTAGTTTTTCTAGAACATGTTGAGGCACCTTCCATAGCAAAGCCTTCCTCCAAGCAGAGACAGTCTCTTAGCAGACTGTATATTTTCAAAAGGTTTTTCAGCAGGAAAAGTTAAAAGCAAGGACCTCCTCAGAGTGTTAGTTGCATAGAATCTTACATTCTTCTGGTGCCCTTGGTCTGCTTTCACATAAAGAAGCTCCAGTTGTACCTATGAAGCACCCAGTCCTTGGGGAACAGCATTCCCATTGTCCTTTGCATTTGAAAGGAGATTTATTGGTGGGCTACACTGTGCCACCTCAACCAGGTGTTGACCCTTTAGATCACCCCAGCCCCCAACCACAGATTCCTTGGATTTAGCTTGGGGGTTCATGTGGACACTCTTCTATGTCAGGGGACATGGCTCAGCAAGGTGAAGAAAAATATAAATGTAAAAGAGATGAAGACTGTCATTCTGAAACTGAATGATTTTATCCACATTATGACAGACAATGCCACTGTGATTTGGTTCATAAATAGAGAGTAGAGACCTTTACCTTCTTTGCAGGCATGCATTGCAACTGTGGAAGATAGCACAAAGGGTGGGGATAACTTTGAAAGTAGCTTGCATCCCCTTCCAGAAAAATGTGCTAATAGACAGACTGAGCAGATTTCTAGTAGACCTGTGTGAATGGATGTTGAACAAGGATACCTTTCTGGATCTGACCAGTATGTGGATTGTACCAAAAATTGACATGTTGGCTTGCTCTTTAAACAGGCAACTCAGACATTTCTGCTACATGACAGTAACTTCAGAAGCTTGATGTGTTCTTCCTGACTCAGACAGCTCTATTTATTTACTGCATCATTTAACCCGAGGGCACTCTTAAAAATTAAGGAGGAAAGGTCAAACATCATTCTAGTAGCATCCTCTTAGCCAAGGCAGTACTAGTTTCATCTCTAGTGCAGTATGGCAAGAGAAAAATGGAAGACGTTGCTTCAGTAAGTGGATTTTCTAGCACAACACAGAGTCCTTCCTGCATCCAAACAGGAGCACGCTAAGTCTGACAGCATCAGCACCATTGCCTTAGTTTCATCCTTTGAAGTGGGTTGACATCTGTTATGGAGCCAGCTATGGTGCATGCTCTACTTTGGCACCATTCCAAGACACCATTCAATTTTGAAACCCTGGGTCTCTCATTCTTATTTCTTCAGGACTCTGCACCGAAAAATATCCACAGATCCTGACCATTTAGGACAGATTCCTCTTCTGAATGATCGGACAGTTGCACTCCATGCATTCCTGATTAGAAGAGTTGCCTGAGGAGGCACCATGGCCCTCCATCGGAGTATTCCACCTCAGCCATAGTCCTCCTGGAAGACCCCAAATTCAGGGAGCTTCTAGAATTGATAAGGCATTGAAGATCCCTGGCCTGTAGGCCCTACCTTCCCTAAGGAAAAGAGTGTGTAATATGCTTTTCAGTCAGCCTCACCTACAGCTTTGGTGGTTCTTCCCACTGATTGCATGATGGAAGTGGTCATGGATAGCACATGGCAAGAGCCTGACAATTGCTTGAGTTTGTTTCTAGGAAATTGAAGCAAGATCATCATCAGAAAGTCCGGGAACAAATGTTAGTGGAGTAAGCTCTCCCACCACTCCTTGCTGACTATTGTAGTGGTGACCACCACCAAAAGAAGTAGTCTTCCAAGAAGAGCCTATATCCATTTCCTGGTAAGAATTCCAAGACTGTGGATTGAATGGGAAGTCATACCTTCATGTTTGTTAATTTTGCTAGAAGAACTCTGAACTGCTTGATGCACATGACCCGTTTTTAGTGCAACGTAGCAATGAAAATGCTGGATGCACTGAAAAACTTACCACACAGTGATGTATGTCATAAGTTGGAGTCATAGGTGGTAAACATAAATAGTGTCATGTTACTGTGTATGAAGCTAATCCACACTGCAACCGATGGAGCAGTTGGGACAAGCATCACTATGATAAGGTGGGCCTGTATGGACCACGTGGATTTGATGAAAACTTTAGGGTGTCCCAGTGCCGTCTTTGTTTGGATACCAGTTGAAAGAGAGATTGCTTAAGAGCAAGGAAATGGGAAAGACGTTAGTGAATCTTGGAGTAAAGTTCTACACTACCTCCAGAGTTTCTTTGCCAGAAACACAAAAGGTGAAAAGAACTTGATGTTCTTCATCTCACATTGCTGCAGTCCTTACACTTGGGTATAGCGCTGTCCTTGGTCGGCCCGAATACCAAAGTATATGGCTGACGCCGGTCATGGCGCATTAAACTGACGCCAGGACGTCAAGGTATAAATGCGCATGACCGACGTCATATCCCCAGTCTTTTTTGCCGCGTGGTCCGATGCAGAAGCAAATTTGCGAGTGCAGGTTGGCGTCCTGAGATTTTCCGAAACCCGAGTTTCAGACCGAATCCAAGTTGGCTAAGTACCCGTTGGGAATATTTTGGTTTTTCTTGCCTCAGTATTTTACCGGTTGTCAGTAAAAGTAAATAACTGTATTTCTTGCGGGAAACAGATACCACATAGGGACTACCACAGCTTGTGTATACCGTGTTTAGGGCCTGAGCACGACGTTGTTGGGTGTTCCTCTTGCGCTAGATTTAACAAACGTACCATAAAGAGGAGATTTGACTGCGCTAGGTTAGTCTTCGGGAAGCGGTGCAATTACAAAATGCCGTCGGATGCTCCGACGCCCGCTACCTCGAAGAAGCGCAAGGACAAAACACCTAGGCCTAGGTTAGAGGCACCACCCGACCTGGACGTCGGTTCTTTAGAGAACGCGGTTGTGCCAGAGGCCCAAACAGAAGTTTCCCTAGAGTCCCAGGGGGAGACTTTGTTGTTACAGGATGTGTCTTCACAGGAGGTAGGCCAGGCTGAAGGGGCTTCTCAGGTAGCTGTTCTCCCTCTCTGCCTAAGGTGGTTAGGCCTTCCCTACTGTTACAAAGGCTTCTTCCAAGAGTAGGCCAGCTTCAGCTGTAGCAGGTGCTCCTCCTAGTACTTCAGGCCCTGTGCCCAAGAGACATATGCTTAAGATGGCTGAAGATTTAATTACTCTGATTAGGGTTCTATGCCCCTCCTGACAAAAGGCCTAGGGTGGATCCTGAATTTGGGAATTTTGAACAGGATTCTGATATTTCTGAGTCTTGACTGAGGATTTACAGGAGTTTTCTCATTATTCTGATTCTGATGTGGATGACTCCACCCTTCTGCTTCTCCTCCTGAGGATTTTTCATTCTCAGAGACTCTCCATGCCATGAGGGAGCATTTCAAATGGGAAGGTCAGGATTTCTCTGATTCCAGGAAAAGACTTAGGGAATTTTGTTTTACCTCAGCATAGGCCTTTAGCTATACCCCTGTTCTTTCTGTGGTGGAAGATGTTTTGCAGAGGCTTCCCTTAACCCTGATTCTTTACCTCCCGCTCCTGTTAAACCGGACAGATACTATAGGGTGCCTGAAGCTCACAAGTATCTTTTAAAAGCCCTAGGGCAGATCCAGAGACAGTTACTCAGGGGCCTAAAGGGGTTAAGGCTTCTGTGGCTAAAACCCAGTTCCAGAGGACAAAGAAGCAAGAGCTTTAGACAGATGGGGTAAGAAAGTGTATACTTCTTCAGCTTTAGCCATGAGGGCTTTAAATTGTCAATTCCACATGCTGAGATATCAAATCTATCTCCTTTCACAGTTAAAGTCTAAGGTAGATGCTCTGGCAGAAGGTATTGAATGTAAGGAGTTACAAGATCTGGTACATGTGTCTGAACAGGTGGGTAAGCATTCCTTACAATGTGGTTTTGATGCTGTACAGGCCTCTTCCAGGGTGGCTGCCACTGGTACTGTCCTTCGCAGGCACGCCTGGTTACGGGATCAGAATTTAGCTGAGCATGTTAAGTCAAAGATCTTGGATGCCCCTTTACAATCTGATGTGTTGTTTGGTTAGCCTGTTGAAGCAGTTTTAAAGAAAATGGAGGACAAAGCTAAATCTATGCACACTGTTAAAGATTTTTACAGGTTCAACCACCAAAGTTTAGCAGAAACTGGCCAAGCAAGGCGTGGACATACCCTTCTTATGATTCCCAGTCTAGGGTAGGTCTAGGCGTGCTAGGGGCAGAGCTCAGGGTTCCTTTAGATCCAGGACAGGGGCTCACCTGCACAGTCTTCAGGGAGGGCAGGGGTCAGCCCTTTCGTAACAGACCCAATGACCTACCTTTTCAACTGCCAGAACCTTCACGTCTCGCAGCACCTTTAGGAGGAAGACTGACACTTTTCAAAGAGAACTGGAGTTTAATTACCCAAGACAGATGGGTATTGGATATCATTCACCACGGTTACAGGTTTTATTTCCATACCTTACCACCGTTCAAGGGCATGCCAGATATTCCGCCCCAACACAAATTGGAGGCTCACAGACAAATATCCATATTGACACAGATAGGGGCCATACAACCGGTGCCTATGGCAGAAAGGGGCCTAGGATTTTACTCTCGCCTATTCCTAGTACCAAAAAGGGGAACACGTGGAGACCAATTCTGGATTTGTCTATCCTCAACACCTTTCTGGACATCCCCAAGTTCAAGATGCTGACATTGCAACAGCTTTTACCCCTCCTGAGCAAGGATCACTGGATGGTAACTTTGGATCTCCAAGAGGCTTACCTTCATGTCCCAATCACTCTAGGCTGCAGGAAGTATCTGCGTTTTCGAGCTGGAGATTCACACTATCAATTCTCTGCATTGCCCTTTGGCTTATCCACTGCACCCAGAGTATTCACAAAGGTCCTGGCTCCAGTGATAGCTTTCTTCAGACGGAAAGGAATACAGATCTACCCTTATTTGGACGATTGCCTGATTCTGGCTCAGGGCAAGGACGAACTTCTACAGCATTTAAAGTATGTGATAACAGTGCTAAGATGCCTAGGGTATTCTGCGAACGAAACAAAGTCCAGTCTAGTACCCTCTCAGGACATGTGCTTTCTGGGTGTGAGACTGAATACAGCAGCCCAGATGGCCTTCTTAACCCCGGACAAACAAAAGAATCTTTCCCTTTACTTCCAACAACTATCACATCAGTCCGGGCTGACTGCAAGGACAGTCCTTCAAGCCTTAGGGTTCATGGCATCTTGTATTCTGGTGCTTCCCAATGCCAAACTGCATATGAGGAAGCTACAATGGTATCTCAAGAATCTATGGACACAGCACTGCCACGATCTGGACACTGTCATTCCAATAATACCTTGCATCCAAAAGGAATTCTTGTGGTGGGCTCAGCAATGTCACCTAAACAAGGGACTTTCTGTGACCCGGCCGGAGGCAAGTCAGATTCTAACAACAGATGCCTCAGACAACGCTTGGGGGCTCATCTCAATGGAAAATGGATACAGGACAAGTGGCCTGCCAGACTACAGCATCTACATATCAACCTAAAGGAGATGTTAGCAGTCCAGTTTGCATTAACAGCTTTCAAGGAATTACTTCTTCCGGGACAGGTGTTGATTCTAACAGACAACACAACTGTCATGTGGTACATCAACAAGCAAGGGGGTACACATTCTTACCCTCTATGCAGACAAGCAATGATTCTATGGGAAACGGCTCTCCGTCTACAACTGGATCTTCAGGCAAGGTTTCTGCCGGGGTGCAGAACTCCTTAGCAGATGTGTTAAGCAGGCAAATCATGGATCCCCACGGTGGAAACTGGATCCTCAAGTATTTCAGCAATTAACAGTGTCATGGTGAACACCAGACATAGATCTGTTCGCTTCTCCTCTAAACCACCAGCTGTCAAAGTTTTGCACAAAAGGATACACCAGGCAGCTTGGAAAGCGGATGCTCTTTCTTTCAGTTGGAAAAACCTTCATGTATCGCCTTTCCACCACTTCCTCTACTTCTAAAGGTTCTGCTAAAGGTAAGCCAGGACAAACCAAGAATGATCCTGATAGCTCCAGATTGGCCCCGACAGCATTGGTACCCACTACTGAGAAATTTAATAAGGAAACCACCGTGGCCCCTGCCTTTGATTCCTCAACTGTTGTCTCAAAAGGACGGTCATTTACTCAATGTCAAGCTTCACTCTCTTCATCTCACAGCATGGCATATTCTGTTTTAGCTCATAGCAGGGCTCAACTTCCTCAACAAGTTTTGAATGTGATTATGGAAGCTAGGAGACCTAGTACAAGGAAAGTGTATGCGGACAAGTGGAAGAGATTTTTGCTTTGGAGTGCAGCAAGGGTATGGATGTTTCTGAGCCTGATTTAAGTGTGGCTCTTCTATATCTTACTGAACTATTGGACAAGGGTTTGTCCTTCTCTTCCATTAAAATTCATGCTGCAGCAATTTCAGCTCACTATGACTGTGATCCACCTTTGTTTTCTCATTCCTTGTTCAAGCAATTCCTCAGAGGGGCAAAGAACATAAGACCTCCACGAAGAGCTCCTACTCCAGCTTGGGACCTCAATTATGTGTTGGAAAAGCTCACTCTGCCACCTTTTGAGCCTGCAGCTACGGCTGAGTTAAAATATTTGTCATGGAAGACTGCTTTTTTGTTGGCCATTACCTCTGCAAGAAGGGTTTCTGAATTGCAGGCCCTTATGGCTGTTGAGCCTTTCTTGATCTTCCATAAGGATAGGGTATCTTTACGCACTAACCCTTCCTTTATGCCTAAGGTGGTCTCAAGTGTGTCTTTAAACCAGTCTATTCATTTACCTACCTTTTATGCAGACCCCCAAAACAAGGGGGAAAAGATCTTGCATACTTTGGACGTGCACAGACAGTTACGCTACTACTTAGATAGGACTAAGGGTTTCAGGCAGTCGCAACAGTTGTTTGTTTCTTTTGCTTTAGGTACTCAGGGCAAGCCTGTGTCAAAGCAAACTCTTTCTAAATGGATTGGATTTTGCATTTCTTTTTGTTATTCTCAGCATGGCAAGCAGATCCCAACAGGGATCAGACCTCATTCCACTAGGGCTACTGCCACCTCTACAGCCTTTCTAAGGGGTGTCAACGAAGGACATTTTGGAGGCAGCTACTTGGAGTTCAGTACATACTTTCTCTAAGCACTACCACCTTCCTCTCTTCTCTAAATCTAGGGCTGGGTTTGCCACTGCTATTCTACAGGGCATTTTGACAGCTCCTGCTTCTATTTGATTTGCCATCCTCCCTTACCTCTGCTTTGGGAATCTACCCAAGTGTAAGGACTGCAGCAATGTGAGATGAAGAACATAGTACAGTTTTGTACCTACCATAAATGTAGATGTTCAAGATCCACATTGCTGCAGTCCAATCTTACCCTCCGTCCCCTCTGTGTTTAGGGGTGGTTGTGTGGTTAGGTTAGTACTTTATTAGACAATTGTTAGAAGTTGTACATAGTTTGGCTGTGGGGGTGTTTAGTGTTTGGTAATTTTTTGATTTCACCCTGTTTAGGGTCTTCTGACATCTGGGGCAAGAAAAGACTGAGGATATGACGTCGGTCATGCGCATTTATACCCTGACGTCCTGGCGTCAGTTTAATGCGCCATGACCGGCGTCAGCCATATACTTTGGTATTCGGGCCGACCAAGGACAGCGCTATACCCAAGTGTAAGGACTGCAGCAATGTGGATCTTCGAACATCTACATTTATGGTAGGTACAAAACTGTACTTTTCCTAAGTCCCCACATTCACCATTCAAGCAAAAGTCTGACAGAAACTTCTGAGGTAGTGGGGGTAGACTGCAAAACAAAGGATTTATTAGCTATTCCCCAGGAGTCAGCTGTAGCACTCTTGAAATCTTGCCCAACTGACCACTTGAAAGTAGTCAAGTCAGATTTTTCTATGTCTGACTGCATAGGTAGCCATCGTGTATGACAAATGCATCAGGGAAATGATTTCCAAAGGTTATATGATCCTCTTTTCAATAATCCAAGGTTAACAAACATTTCTGCATAGACATTCCACCCCATCAGAAGCACGTGGCTAAAATTGAGGCATCCCAACTTTTCTAGAAAAAGGATCATCCAAGAGGTCCAATCAGATAAGATGCAGTTTGGGATTTATTCCAGATAAATTTTGGTTCTCAAGAAAGATGAAGGACCTTAGGCCAGTACTAGACCTGAGTGGCTTAATTTTTTGTTTATATAAGGAAAGACAAGTTACAGATGTTTGCATTCCAGCCAGTTTTGCTCTACCTTCAAGAAGGAGGTTGGGTGTGCAGGGTTTGCCTATGTACACAGAGAGATAGCCAAGGTGTCCGGGAAGTACCTTTGGGTAGGAGCCAGTCATTGTCAATGTAGAGCCCTGCATGGTAGCAAAGTCATTCCAGTGGCATAGTGGGATAAGGTCCTGACTATGACCCAGGTGACCCGGGTTTGGTTAGCAGCTTAGGCTGCTGACAGAGAGTCAGGGAGGGATGGGAGTGCCCATCTCAGGGGGAGGGAGGTACATGGGGCATCTCTCTGTGATGGTGCTTAGTGGAGGCTGAGGATGTCATTGAAAGGTGGAGTGGCCCATTAAATAGTTCAGAGGTAGACCTGACAGAGCTGCAGCAGAAGCAAGGCAATATATTATTTGTCCACCTTAGATCTAACAACTTTGCCATAAGGGAGGGAAGGAGTGCGTAGGACACTCAAAAAAACAAAAAAAAAGATGTTTTCAGAGACATGCAGAGCCCTCAGTACACCCTTAGCATCTACTACCAGTACCAGAGTAGTCATGACGTGGCATGGACGCCTGGGGCTGTGGAGTGCTGGGTCAGTAATGGTGGTGGAAAAAGTATCAAAAAAACAAAAAAATACATGACAGCAGTTGCAACTCACCTGATACTGCTTATTTATATAAATGTCTGTCTCATGGTCACCAGTTCATGAGAGGACTTGTTATGCAAAAGACTACTTACTTCAGCTGTGTCTACCCTGGGAACTTTCAGTGAATACTTAAAAGTTACATCAGCAGCTGTTGCGATCACAAGTAATTATAGACTATCACCTGGACATGAGACAAACTTTCCTAGGGTGCAGATTTAGTACACTTGGACAATATGTCAGTAGTTTGATACATCAACAAACAGGGGAAGCAGATCCTACCTACCTTGTGTCAAGAAGCAGTGAGGCTGTGGGTGTGATCATTCAGTTCAGATGTCATTCTTACAGTAATGCACATCATGCATCCCTCTTCAGCCCAGCTGATTAGCAGACAGGATCAGCAAATGTCTTCTGATATCACGAGTGGCCCTTCAGTGTGGTAGCAGCACAGATGATTTGGTGTCACATGGGGAAGCCTTGCTGTGACCACTTTGTATCCCAAACCAATACTAAGTGCAACAACTTCTTTTCTCCTCATCTGTCCAGGGGCTTTGACACTCTGAGATGCTATAGCACACCAGTGACATGTGGAAGGTTTTCTGTGCCTTTCCCCTGTTCTCCCTATTAACCGACTTTCTACAAGAAGACCAAAAGCCAAAATATTCACGGACATGGTTATTTTCATGGCCACTTTTTGTCCCATCATCTCATAACCTTTCCTGCAAGAGTCTCATCGAGGTGTCTTGTCTCATTCATCCAGCAAGCCTCACCCTGATCTTCAGTTATTCTAATTAATGGCATAGTTTCTTCAATTCCATTGTTAGAAAGGTTAAGAAGGATCACTGTCTTGGATGACCTTACTTGAAGTATTTATAAAGGAAACTGGACAAATTTCTCACTGTGGAGGACTCATCAGGGACTAGACATTTTTTCAGCACTATTCCCAGCTATTATACCATTAATGGCTGAAATTTTTGACAAAGGGTCCACCTTTTCCACAGTAAGGGTGCACTGCTTTATTTATTCCTCCTTAGCATCACAAAAAGACTGCAAAGCCTTTTTGAATGGTACTTTCCTTTTGAGACCCCGTTTTAAGGGCCATACACCCAGTGCTCCCTCATGGAATGTAAATAAATAAGTGTATATATGTGTGTGTGTGTGTGTGTGTGTGTGTGTATATATATATATATATATATATATATATATATATATATATATATATATACATGTATAGATATAGAGGTGTGTGTGTGTGTGTGTGTGTGTGTGTGTGTGTGTGTGTGTGTGTGTGTGTGTGTGTGAGTTATGATTTATTTATTTATTTACATTTGTTTACCGGGAAATTCCGACTGGATACAGGTCCTTTTTCAGTGGAGGCCCGTGGAGAAAAGCTCCACAGAAAGACATGGTAGATGGGAAAACAATAACAGTAAAGGTATATATACAATAGAAGTGATCATGACATGGAGTAATACAGGAGCAGAATCGGTACAATTGAGTAGTAAGCTCCAATTACAAACACTGAGAAATAAGAAGTAAAGTACAGACAGTGACTAGATGATAATAATAATAGACTAAATGATAACTAAATCCTGGAAGGATTAACAAGCAGTGAGTAATCTTCAGTTCAGTTTTATAGTGATAGAGAGGATACTCTATCTAAATCTGGAAAAGGAGAGAAGGGTTGAAGGGGGGGGGTTATTAGTCGGGGTTTGGACAAGGACAAAGCCAGTGAGAAATTAGGTGAGATTTAAGTGCAGTCTTGAAAAGACTGCAGGAAGGAAGGGTAGTTATGGCAATGGGAAGGTTGTTCCAGAGCTTGAATATAGTGCAGGAAAAAAGTGCTTCACCTGCTGAGTTTTTGGCTTTGGTGACCTGGAGTAGATTTTTGTTGCAGGAGCATAGTGGTCTAGAAGAGTGGTAGGGTTGGAGAATTGTATGGAGCGATGGGATTCGGAGAGGGTGGTTTATTAGTTTGAGCAAAGGCGAGTTAAGTTTGGTGTCGGGGTTGTGAAAGTTCAAGCCAGTCAAGGTTTCTAAGGGAGACACAGTGGTGACTGCGGTACAAGGCACCAGTGGCAAATTTTGCGATTTTATTGTAGCAGGCTTCAAGTTTGTGTAGGTTTGACTGTCTAAGATTAGTAAGTATGGGTGATGCATAGAATAGGGTGGAGATTAATTGGGAATTGGCGATAGAGATTCTTGCTGGTTTGGTGAGGTATTAGTGGCTTCTATATAAGGCACCCATTTTTGTGAACTTTTTTTTTTTTGTTAGTGATATGTGGGTATCAGATTTGAGATTATTTTCTATCTGTATGCCAAGTCATTTTGTGTGAGCAATTGGTGAAATGGAGGTATTATCCTTGACTTCAGTAGTGAAATATGGGGTGTTTGGGGTAGATTTGGAGGATTGGAAGATAAGGAGTTTGGTTTTATTTGGATTGAAGAGAAGCTGAGCATTAGATAGCCAGCTTTCAACTGAAGAGAAAGATTCTTAGGTAATCTGTTGGAGTTCTGTTAGAGTGTTAGCGGATGAGGGTGGAATCATCTGCATACTGTATGAGGGAGGCATGTTTGGTGGCAGTGTGCAGGTTGTTGGGGAAAAGGGCAAAAAGTAGGGGGCCAAGGATGGAGCCTTGTGCAACCCCGAGAGTAACAGGGAGGCGAGGGGATAGCTTGTTCTTCCAAATGACTGATTGCTGGTGGGCTTGTAGATAGCTGTGGAACCAGTTTGTGTCTGGTGTGGAAAAAGAGAGGTTGGATAGAGCAGAGAGTAGTAGATTGTGTGACAGAATGTCAAAGGCTTTAGATAGATCCAGAAATACAGCAGAGGAGAGGAGGCCATTGTTTTTCTGATGGAGGATAGTGTTGGTGAAGGAGCTATGTACTTAACCATAACAGTAGAACTTCTTGACCTATGTCTTTCCACTTCAGCATACCTTCCCTCCTTTCCCCATCTTTGAATATTACCCTTTCCATACTGACCTAGTCGACATCATCAGAGGCCTGTAGGAGATGGCATGTTTATAATTATTGGAGTCAGGCTGATGTGTATAATTTTTTATCTTTAAGTGTTTATGCAGTCTGATAGCAAAATCCATCTGGCGAATGGAGGAAAATGAGGTGGATTGTCAAAGGAGCTTGAGCTTTGGGGAAGTTCCTAAAGATACCGGATTGGCAACCAGTCCTTCAGTTTAAGTGGATGGACATGGATCATGAAGATATATAGTTATATTAAGTACATAAATTTTATATAACGTCATTAGTATTTAAATATTTTGTGTCTTCATCTTGATTACTTGTATGATGTTTTGACTTTTCCAGTCACAAAACTCCTGCTAAAACAGGTGATGTCATTTGTGAACATTCAAAATAGAGAGATACCATCTTTGCTTCCACCAATGAAAGTCGACTATTAAAAAATGCATTCAGTTAATTTAATTTTTTTCTGACTCGACTGTTTCAAATATTCTTTGAGATCTAAATAATGCCTCTCATAGTTGCTATTGATTGCTTTTTGTGCTTTTCCTTACTAAGCATTCCTGAAATGTAGATCAACAAACAATGAAAGTTGTATAGTTAGGTAAATTGTTACTTTTAATTCATCTAACTGAGTGGCAGTATAGTCTGTTACATTTTTAGCGCCTTTTTAATTCTCCCCTTCCAGTTCTGCATTCACTGCTGACATCATTCTCCATTAGCCCATTTGTTCCTCCACAGAGTCCAGGAAGAGTGGCTGAATCCTGCTTGATCCCTGCTAGTGGGCACTCCCCTTCTGCGGATAGAATAACCTTGTGGTCTATGGCTAACATTCCCTATCCTGGATCTGCATCATAACAGCTGAGGAGCAATTGCCAGATATTTAGTTTGGGGTGTGGTATATTTTTATTGGATGGGTCCCCTAACCAGTTGGAGATAGGTTGACACAAGTGTCAAAGCCAGCATCATCCTGCTAATGCCCTTGTACCTGTTACCTGTCTGTAAATAGTTTGTCGAACAATCAGGAAGATATATCCCCATCCTCCACCAAGGGTATTCCTAGTACCAGGAAGATCTAATTTCCAATCCACCCACCCCCAGAAAGGCATGCCCTGTCTTTCTCTGCCTCACTTTTAATCTCCCAAGCCACTAATCAGACTGGAGTTACTTGGTTGTAATTAGAGCTTTATGCCACATTCATGGCTAGTCAAATACAGCTTGAATTTGAAAATTATAGGGACTGGCTGGAATATTTAGTGAACAGTTTTAGCAAAGTCCACATTTAGGTTAGGTGCTGAGGGATCTAAGAAAAACCTTGCATCAGTACCTATGTATTTTAGAAGTGGTATTAAGGGCAGAAATTAAATAAAAATCTACACTGTAGCTTTTTAGAAATGAGAAAGAAAGTGGGATTAAGGACAGAAATTAAATATGAATCTGCAATGTTTGTATGGAAACCAGTGTTATAGTCATAAATATCTTCTGGCATTTGTAGAATTAGAAATTGAATTAAGTATTGTTTAGATAGTACATTTTTATCTGAGGATTCTGATCTATGTTCCATTTCCCTCCTGTGATATAATAATGGTTATTAAATTTCTTTAATATATGGACTACTTTGATAAGAATTCTTTTAGTGACAGAGTTTTATAAAGTAGTTGTGGCCTTATGATCATATACAAGTACCGACCATTTATATCATGAGTAGAGTTTCTAAATTCAGAGATCTTTCAATCAAGATTGTAACTGTAGCTTTACTTTTAGAATTACCTGCTGGCAAAGTCTCTTTTGTATTGGACCACTGTTTCCAAAGTATGTAGCTCTCCTGTATCATAGCAGACTGGGTTGTGCTACTGTAAAAAAAGATTTAAAACTAATATTCTTTTAGCCGAAGGTAATGCGTCTTTTAAGTTCCAAGAAACCCAGTCAAAATGCATTCACTCGTGCAATAATGCTAAACTAATTTTTTGCCATATTTAATAATTAAGTACACGGTACTGAAACTTGTGTAAAAGATGACAGAACTGCCATAATGATAACCTTCTGTGGCGTGAGAGCTCAGGTAAAATGTCATTAGAGTAACTTTTTTTGAAATAGCTTTGCTGTGAAACAGCTTTAATAACTAAAAAAAAACAGGGGATCTACTTTGTGAAATAGATAAACAACTTTCTCACTGTACTGTTCTGATGCAAACCCGTCAACTAGTACACCGAACCTGCAGAGTTAATTGCTAAATCACCATTTTTCTAGAGGGGCAAGTATCTTTACTGGAGGTCTTTACTGCCCACTCCCCCCTTCTTACTTAAATATACTGTAACTATACTAACCCTGTAGTCACACATTTGTGAGGAAGAGTGAAACACACAAAAGGCAAAAACAGCTTGTATACATGCTGTATTCTTGCAGTACACAATAAAAAAGTAAAATACATCCAGGAATATCTGCTTCTGGGTACTAGGAAGATTACATTAAAAGTAGTAGTTTTTGTTGAATTGTATAATTTCCACTACAACCACTGTAGCAGATAACCTAGGCACTGTTCTGCATTATCAAGTTAACTAGTGCCTTGTGCAGTTCCCTGGTCTGGCACCCCCTCAACTCTTAAGTTAAGGAGCAAAATAAAAAAAAAAGTCTTCTCAAAAACTCTTATGGTCAGAAACTGTAGCAAACCAGTTGCTACAGTTAAAATACCACTCATGGAGTGCTTCAGCATTTCTACCATGATTGGAGCTACAGCAGTGGCATTAATTTATGAATGCCCATCTGCATTACTTTACATCCGGGGTAACCCCCTTCCCCTTTGTTCCACCTGAGCCTCTTGTGTTAATGTATAGTAAAACCACCGATACCTCTCCAATCTTACCTACCTGAGTACATCTCTTCTTGGGTACAGGTCCAACATAGAAAGTACACAACATTAATTAAGGTAATATATTAATATCCATTATGAGTTTTATATTACCACTACTCAGCTGGCGTGACTGTGTGTATTTCATTCTTCCCTGCTTTATGAAATTTGACATTCTGAATGGCAGCAGATATCTTTGCAGAAAATGAATTTGGTGTTGCTTAAATATCAATTGACTACTTAACATCAAATATAGAATATGTGAAAGTGGATATTGTGGTAAAGTGCCTAATAACAAGAATATTTGTTTAAGGAGAAACAACTACTTTTGCTGGTCCTGTAACAGCGAAGAACAACTTTATAAAATGCAAAGCAGTTATAGAAGTAAATTGATTATATTACCTTTTAGTCAACCTATGCTGACATAGTTAAGTGCAGTGACGTGTAAATATTCACTACAGTAATATTTTAAGTTTTATTTATAGCAGTTAAATAATGCTGGTGGAAATACAGTTTCCTTTTAGCAGTGTGAAATAACTAGTATGTTAAGAGCTTCAAAATGGTAGTATTCAGAAAAGAGACATCACACTTCTCATAAATTACTAATACCAGTGCAGAATAAAATAAACTGACTCTATATCTTTAGGATAAATGCCACTGTTGTCTTCAGCTTGCCATATCTTCAAATATAATTTTCTCTATTATAGCTACATGATGCTGCTTTCTCATTTAATATCTCTACTTCTACTATCAATTCTTGCCCATGCCATATCTTATCACACTCCATTGTTACCCAACCTCACTGTCACCTCCAGAACACTACACCATAATATTAAATAATTTCCCCTCACCCTGCTGTAGCACGCATCCTATACTCCATCACATCCCTTATTTAATTACAAATACATCAAAGAAGAACCCACACTACACACATACAATTTAAAGGTGAAAATTAAATATAAACAATTACTTCATTACATATACCTGTCATCTAAGCTTGCTGTTGATGGAGATAAACATCCTAATCCTGGACCCTCTGTAAACACCTGCAACTCTACTACGTCAGCTACCTCTAGTACTCCTCTTCCACTCAACAAAGGTAATAGTCTGCTTTTGATTAACTTAATTCTTTTAAGTGTCTACAGTAAACTACCACAGTTACATGTCTATATAGTGTCATACACGCCTGATATACTAATAGCCACAGAAACCTGGTTAAAACCAGGCACTAAAAACCAGGGAATTCTCCCTGCAGGCTGCAACATCATTAAAAATGACAGACTGCATAGGAAAGCTGGTGGTGTGGCTGTGATGTACAGAAAACATAATGAAGTTGCTTCCTACCCCCTCACCCACCCAAACTTTCCCATTGCTGAAATAATTCTCTCTCTTGCAAATCAACAAACACAAGAGCGTATGCATCACTGCTATCTCTATCCATCCTAGAAACAACATACCGTTATTAGGAGAAATCCTGTATTGGATCTCTCATGATATCAACTAGGAAACCATCTTCATAGGTGATGTGACTATGGAGTACGTACTTATTAACTCTGACTCTCTGTCAGTCTCTCTGGTTTTACCCATATTGTCACTGCTGCTTCTCCCATAGGCAAATGTAGTACCAGGGAGTGTGCATAAGATATATCCTCACTAACATCCTTAACTGTGCTGGCTGCCTACTGAACGCCACCAGTGCCCATCTACCGGCCTTTGCCATGACACAATCAAATCATACACATAAACACATAATCTATAATAATGTGCATACATTCTTCTCCTTCATTAATGACGCCTTAGCTACCTCAACAAATACAACTGGATATTCTGAAATATTTACCTCTAGATGATGCCATAATTCACTTTAACAAGGGACTGCTTAACATACTAAATGAACTAGCTCCCATCAGATCAAAACTAGTCAAATCCAGCCCGTCCCCCATGGTTCTCAGGAGAAAGCAGGCAGCTAATGCTAAACGGAGATAAAGCTTGGAAAACTTTGTCTACTAACAAAACGCCAAAAAATAGCAGTATTTTAGACAGCTTAGGAACCTTTCGGGAAAAAAAATCCCATCTCCCTCCAACCAGTGTCTACTTTTTCTATCAGAAAACACTTCCTAAAACTAAAAAATTCCACACCAGCTGCTGGCAGCCTGCCATCAGAACATCTCAGAATTGCTGCAGATGGTATAACATACCCTGTGTCTGTACTCATAAGCTGATCAATTACTGAAAGCTATGCCCCTGCCATCTGGAAAAAATCTCACATCATATCTCTGTATAAAGGGGGAACATCCACCAACGTCTCCATTTACTGAAATATAGCCGTTCTACCTCCACTGTCAAAAATGTTAAAGTGCATTCATTCCCAACTCCTCTCCCATCTTTACAATAACAATTTATCTCTCCAACACTGAACATGGTTTCCGACCCACCACAGCACCAGTACTGCTCTGCTCAGTTTTACTGAAATCATCTTTAATAGAAACACGGGCAGCCAAGTATCTTCCCTCTTCTTAGACATGTCTAAAGCATTTGAGATGGTTGTACACCAAAATCTACTCCCTAGAATTCTTCCATTCACTTTGTAGCTGGTTCCACAGCTATCTCACCAGCAGACTCAAGGCTTTAAAATGGAAATGAGTTTTCTTTCTGTCTGTATCGTTGGAGCATCTCAGGGATCTATTCTAGGCCCTTTACTGTTCAACATATTCACTGAAACCTGGGGTACACATGGTAGAGACAGGTATTTTGGAGGAAGAGGAGGCACTCGACCTAATTTCCTGGATTCTTTTTGTGAGCCAATTTGCTATCCAGTGAATTACATAGGGATTTGTATTTAGCTGGGAGGGTCTCTTTGAAATATCTGAGTATGGGATGGTGCTGTATGCCTTACCAAGGTCTTGATGTGCAATGTGCACTTGTTTGCCCTCATTCATTGCCTCTCTAACCTTCTCAAAGAAGTGATCTAGGTTAAGTAGGCAGGATATGCTCTTGAACACAAACTGGCCTGAGTCAAGAGTTTGTAGGGTGCCTCTGTCATAATTTATTAATTCTGTAATGATCCTTTGTGTGTAGCCTTATAGATAAGGCTGCCAAACTTATAGGCCTGTAATTACCAGGGTCCGTTGATAACCCACCTTTGTGAAAAGGGATGACTTTTGCTGTTGTTCATTCATCTGGCACAAAGCTTGCTTGGAGGTTGATATTGAATGGTCTCTGAAGGGGATCTGACAAGCCTGCTTCAGACTGACCAGTTGGAAACATGGTATGTTTTCTGTCCCCATAGATGTAGTGTTCTTGACCTTTGAAGGGATGTTATAGAAGCAGGTATGTGATCTGGGAATATAGGATCGAAGAGGGGGTGAAGTTAGAGCTAAATTTGTCTGCTAGTAGATTGGCTGTGTCCCCTGAATGTGGCTATGTAATATGATTTACTATTAGTTCTACACAGTGCTGGGCTTTGTTTCTGTGGTCTCTAGCATAGCTAAAGAAGGCTATGTGCTTTTTCTTTGCCTGGATGGCTATTTTTATCTCGTATTTGGCCGTGGTTGATTTGATCAGAGTTTTTACTTTCCTATTTAGTAAGATTGTTTTTAGCATCTTGAGAGTTACATTTCTTTTAGACTGTAATGCTTTTTGTCTATTTTTATAGTATGTGTTCATGTTTGGGAATCCACCATAGGGGTTTACTCTTAAATTGTATGTCATATTTACTTTGAATGGGGGCAGATTCATCTATGAAGCTATTTACATGTGTGTGGAATTTGGTGGCAAAGGTTTTCATGTATACAGTGGAGTCAGGATTAAGGGAGGATTTTGAAATTGGTCAGGTCATCATTCAGTTTTAGTATAATAGCCTTAGCAAAATCTCTGAATACTGAGGTATTAGAAGATGTTGTATGCTTTAGTCATATATGGTAAATGTGACAGATTTGTGGTCCTAGTTCACCATGTTAGATGTAAGAATTGTTGGGGAGCAAAACTTTCCTATGTTAAGTTGTCAATCTCGCCTTCATACTTGCTGGATGGGTTCGGAGCCGATCCTCGGCTCCGACTCGGCCTATACTAAAGCTTGAGAGCTGATTTTACCGGCTCGAGGTACCCTATATCCCATAATGCTAGGCGCCAATTACCCAGATCTCGTTTGCCGCTTTCGCTAGCGAGGTGCTTTTTTTTACCGGCTCTACAGGTCAGTGAAAATTGTCAATTTTTTTAGGATTTCTCTCCCCTTTTTCAGTAGTTTAGTTACTTAGACCCTCCCTTAGTATACCACTATGCCGTGGGTCCTCCCTTTAATCCCTATAATCCCTAGAGTTTATCCTTCCCTTTTGAAGGTTAGGCCTTAGGCCTTTTCTGTTTTTTTTTGTTCTCATTTTCCCTTTTGGGACAGTTACTTTTGTGTGTCTGGGTTATCCTTAACCTTTAATTGTTCGTGTGTGAGCGTGTGTGTGTCTAGACCTTCTCTTAGGAATTTATCTTTCCTTCGACAGCTTAATGTCTAAAGACACTAAGGTCTCAGGCTTCAAGAAGTGTGACACGTGCTGTCAGAAAATGTCGCTGACAGACTGTCACACTTCTTGTGTTTACTGCCTGGGACCCCTGCACCTGCAGGACTCTTGTTCTGTCTGCCATGCATTCAGTCCAAGTGTCCTGCAGGAGTGCAGGAATAAGTTGATTTTGAGGGGCTTATTAAAGCCCGAAGGTTCCCCGGCCAAGTCCTTGCCGGGGAAACCTTCGAAGCCATCCAAACCGTCGGCTCCGTGCTCCAAGCCTTCGGCTGGTGGCTCACCGACTGCTTTGCTATCGGCTCTGGCTGGAGCCGATACTGCTGTGTCGCAGTCTTCTTCATCGGCTCCGGCTGGAGCCGATGCTTCCAAGACTTTGTCTTCCAAATCGGCTCCGGCTGGAGCCGATGTGTTTACGGCTCCATCAGCACCATTAGTGGTCTCGGTGCCATCTTCCAGCCATAAGAGATCACGGCCTCCGTCCCTGGAGTCCATTCACTCGGCTCCGAGATCGCCCTTACTCTCGGAGCGGAGCCATCGGAGCCATTCCTCTCGGTCTTCCAGGCTTTCGGACCATGACCTCGGGAGGGTGGTTAGCAGACTCCTAAAGTCTCAGGCACTAGCCCAAATGCATCATAGCCCTTCTCAACAGACAGTGGCTATACCCATACCATCTTCGATTCCTCCTCCGACTCTACCCCTGAGCTCGGAGCCAGAGCTTCTCGGAGCAGCGACCGTCGAGATGTCGGAGCCGATACCTCCTCCTTCGGCTCCGTCGTCTGCTCAGATCTCTTCCATGGTCCCTTCCTTGGAAGGATCCGGGCGCTTGGACTTCCACGTTGGCTCCGAAGGGGCGAGTGGCATCGGACCCTTGTCCGACCCCGTTCTCCCTTTCGGAGCATCGGCGTTGGTGAGTTCGGCCCCGACATCGGCTTAGGAGCTGTCCCTCTCTGTGCCGGCTGGGGTTCCTATCTCTTCGGAGCGGGAGCCCTCTGTCCTGCCTGATAGGGGTGCCTTTGAGGTCATGAGGAGCGTACTGGCCCCCGTGCCTGCTCCACGGTCAGCTCCATCAGCTCCTCCCACTGTAGTGCCTGCTGTGGTCTCTGCCCTCTCTCTCGTTCTGACCGTAGAGATCCAACGCCTCAGGTTTCCCCATTGGGAGTATCCTCCTCTTCCGAGGTTTCCCCTGATCCGTCAGGTGAACCCCCTCGAAAGAGGACATGTAAGAGGAAGCATGTGGACTCCCCTGAGTCCGTCACATCTGATACCGACTTGGATGAGTTGGAAGGGTCCCCACGGTCCCCCTCTGAGGATGTCTCCTTTTCTGACATCCTTGAAATCCTCAAACAGAGGGGGAACTGGTCTACCCTTAACCCTTCCGAGGACGAGTTGGTTTACCTGGAGGCGTTTGGTTCTCGCCCTTCCACCTCCTGGGTGTCTCCGCCTTTTGACCCCCTTATGGAAGTGGTGGCGTGGAAGGCGTGGACGGCCCCTGATACGATGGAACCTACCCCATGGAGGCCTTCCAAATTTATCACAGCCCCGTCAGATAAACACTTTTTAGCTAAAGGTGTCCCAGTTGATGCCATTGTGGTGGCTGCAGCCACTAAGAAGGAACTGGCTGATCCTTCAGTACCTATCCATCCTCCTAATAAGGAATCTAGGACTATGGATAGGTACGGCAAGCGAATGTTCTCTTCAGCGACTTTCGCCATGCAGTCGCTGAATTACTTGTGCCATTTCACCCGCCTTCAAAGAGACATTCTCAAAGAAATGGGTGATGCCCTACAGGATCCAACAGCTGCGGGGTCCCAAGACAAAATCAACTCCCAGCTAGGAACCCTAAATTCGATTGTCAACTCCTCTATGCGGCTTATTTCCTATGCAGCCGATGGAGCGAGTAGAGCCGCAGGCACGGGTATGGCCTTAAGGCGTCACGCCTGGATGCGGCTTTGCAACTTTGCAGACCCCTTCAAGGCGTCATTCACAAACTCCCTCTTTGATGGTTCAGCGTTGTTTGGACCTCAAGTGAAGGATACTTTGACCAGATGCGAACAGGATGGCAAGACTCACTCTGCCATGGGAGTCCGTTTTTCTATGCCGTCTAGACCATATCCTAAGGGTCAAAAGGGTGGAAAAATGTGGTTCTGCAAATCACAGGGAGTCACGCCTGACGCAAGAGGTCAGTTCCCCCCTAGAGGCAGGGCGGGGAACAACAACAGATGCCTCCCTAGAGGCAGAGGAGGTCCGCAGAACCAGGGTAGCAGAGAGCCTCTCTCTGATAAACCCTTCCAGCATCCCTGAGAAGCTGCCCGACTGTCCACCTTCGGAGGCAGTCGGGGGAAGATTATCGCTGTACCCAAAAACCTGGCTTTCTCTCACACAAGACAAATGGGTGCAGTCGATTATATCTGAGGGTTACAAAATCCCTTTTATCCACACCCCAGCTCAGCCAAAAGGACCCCTCTCAGATGTTCCATCCAGTCTAAGGGAACAAGCAGTACTAGAAATATCAAAACTGCTAACAAAAAGAGCCATCCAGCCAGTCCCAGCAGACCAACTAGGATCCGGAATCTACTCAAAGTTCTTTTTGGTACCAAAAAAAACAGGGGACTGGAGGCCAATATTGGATCTCAGCAGACTAAACAAGTCTGTGAAAAGAACAAAGTTCCGGATGGTCACGCTACAGTCCATTCTACCCTTTCTGGGCCAGGACAATTGGATGTGCTGAGTGGACCTTCAGGATGCGTACTATCACATCAAGATGCACAGGCGCTCCAGAAGGTTTCTCCGCTTCCGGCTAGGGACCAGTCATTATCAATTCAGGGCCCTGCCCTTTGGTCTCACTACAGCCCCCCCCCCCCCGAGTGTTCACCAAATGCATGGCAGTGGTTACAGCTCACCTGAGACGTCAAGGATTCCAGGTGTTTCCATATCTAGACGACTGGCTCCTTACTGCCACCACCAGGCATCAGCTTCTTCTTGCCAGAGATTGCACCTTTCAGACTTGCAAAGGGCTAGGTAACTCCATAAATTTCGAAAAGTCTGCCTTGTCGCCTTGTCAGTCTATTACTTTCATAGGCGCCACTTTGGACACCGTACAGCTCTCAGCAAAGTTAACAGACCAAAGAGTTTTGGATATTTGGAATCATGTGCACATCCTCCTTCAGAGCAAGAGGATCCAGGCCAGGTTTGTCCTAAAATTGTTAGGTCTCATGGCGGTGGCCATCACACTACTCCCCCTTGCTTGTTTCTACATGCGGCTCCTTCAGTGGATGCTATTCTCCCAGTGGTCCTTCTAACAGCTTCCTTTGACACGCAACATCTTAATAACTCTGTCTTGCAAAAAACACCTATCCTGGTGGATGGTCTCCCCTCAAGTCCTTCAGGGCAGACCGTTTGTTCCTTCCCCCCGGTTGCCACGGTCACAACGGACGCCTCCCTGATCGGTTGGGGGAGGGGGGGATTTTCAGGGCAGGACGGTCCAGGGCACATGGCAATGTCTCGAATGCCACCTGCACATAAATGTCCTGGAGATGAGAGCAGTGCTTTTGGCGTTGCAAGCCCTACAAGACTCTCTTCCTTTCGGGACGATTGCGATTCAAACGTGCAATATGTCCGTAGTGTGGTATATCAACAAGCAGGGCGGAACCAAGTCCTATCCCCTATGTCGAGAGGCACTCAGACTTTGGCAGTGGGTGATCTCTTCTCAGCAGTTTCTGATAGCAACGCATATCCCCGGGAAGTCCAATGTCATAGCCACACGAGTGGTCTCTCAAGCAGTCAGTAACAGAGGAGATTTTTCAGAAGTGGGGTCTACCTTGCTGCGATCTTTTTGCAACACCTCAGAACAGCAAGTGCCACGACTTTTTCACTCTGTTTCCCCTTCCAGGCCATCCCCCCAGCGATACTCTAGTCCACGATTGGCCTCGGGGACTTCTATACACCTTTCCCCCCTTTCCATTAATCACTCAATTGATTCAGAAAGCTACCGCCCTGAGAGCCAAGATGATCCTCATTGCCCCTTATTGGCCTCGACAAATATGATTTCCGTTCCTGCATCGTTCTCTTTTGGAGAAGCCTTGGCATCTGGACCCAGTGCCAGATCTTTTGGTCCACCAGTCGGGACAGCTGCACCAATCCCTTCAATCTCTCAACCTCACAGCTTGGTTGCTCCACTTCCAACCCTAGCCAGGCTTCCCCTTATTTCCAGTTCTATGCATGACATTATTATAGCTTCCCTTAAGTCCTCTACCAGAAGGATTTATACTAGTAAGTGGAAGCGTTTTTCCTTCTGGGCAAGGGCTAGGAATATAGATCCCTTTACTGCTTCTTTTCAGTTAGTTCTAGATTTTCTAGCCAAACTTTTTCATTCAGGCTCTTCATCCTCCACAGTCAAAGTTCAGTTAGCATCTATTTCAAATTTTCACATAGGCTTATCGGACTCCAGCATCATGTCCCATAAGCTTTGTAAAGCCTTCCTTAAAGGAATCTTTTTACTCAAGCCACCAATCAGAGATCCCCCACTGCAGTGGGACTTCAATTTAGTCTTAACATCCCTTAATCTCCCTCCCTTTGAACCTGCGGCTTCTTGTCCTTTGAAATTGCTCTCTTGGAAAACTAGGAGAGTATCAGAACTTCATGCCCTTTGCATTCGTCCCCCTTATCTAGTTTTCCACAAAGACACGAGTCTCTCTCAGGACTAACCCGTCCTTTTTATCCAAGGTAGCTTCTGAGGCAAATTTAAATCAAACTATTGATCTCCCAGTTTTCTTCCCTAACTACTCCAACAGGGCGGAGCAAAAATTGCATTGTCTGGACGTTCATCGTCAACTCCGTTACTATCTGGACAGAACTAAACAAACCAGGAAATCTGAACAACTATTTCTGTCCTATGCGGAAGGTAAAAAGGGCCTTCCAGTATCCAAAGTAACCCTTTCTAGATGGCTGTCCTCTGTGATTACCCTTATCTATAAGCTCAGACATCAAGAATTACCTTCTAGGCCAAGAGCTCATTCAACCTGAGCGCTAGCTACGTCAACAGCTTTTCAAGCTAGACTGCCAATAGATTCTATTTGTGCGGCAGCCACATGGGCTTCTCCTCATACTTTTATCTCACACTACAAATTAGACATGGCCTCCAGAAACAGGGCAAATTTTGGTTCCACCGTTCTCAAGAGTCTGTTCCGATGAGCCACCCGGGATGAAGGTGCTAGGGACGCGGTCCCATCCAGCAAGAAAGAAGGCGAGATTGACAACTTAACATTGAGAAGTTATGTACCTTCCATAACGTTCCATGTTAGTTGTCGTCTTCTCGCCTTCTTTCTTGCGTCCCACCCGCCATCTCCCTAGCCTGGACAAACCAAAAGGATCCCCTTTTTTTCTTGGGGGATCTTCACCTTACACAGTTTGAAGCCTATTTTTTGTTATCCTTTTTGGGTAGCTGTGAGTTCTCTTAGTTACACTAGGAAGGTTTTTCCTTCCCCTTCTCCCCTCGTTTTTAGGGGCTAGAATTGCTAAGGTTTTTCAACTACCAAACGAGATCTGGGTAATTGGCACCTAGCATTATGGGATATAGGGTACCTCGAGCTGGTAAAATCAGCTCTCGAGCTTTAGTATAGGCCGAGTCGGAGCCGAGGATCGGCTCCGAACCCATCCAGCAAGAAAGAAGGCGAGAAGAAGACAACTAACATGGAACGTTATGGTAGGTACATAACTTCTCATTATTGGTAAGGACTAAGTCCAGGATTTTATCACCCATGGTTGGAGTGCAGATTAACTAGTCCAGAGTGTTTGTATTGATTAAGCCCAGAAGTTTGGATGATGTACATGTTTTAGGATGTATGTCTCACGATTTTATGGCGGGGGTAGTTCAAGTCTTCTAGAAGAATGTTGTTTGACTCAATGCATAGGGGAGTCGTATTAGTTGGGTAGGAGGTGTGGCTAATGGAAACATGGAGGGGGTCATATAGTTAGCTTTGGGATTATAATGGATTTTGTTAATAGTAGGCTAAATGTGGAGGATTTCCAGGTTGTTGTTTTGTTTAGTGAATCTGGAGGTGAAATTATTATTTTTAGGAATCTGGAGACCCCCACTGCCTTTGGTGCCTCCATCAAAAATAGTGAACATGAACATGTGTAAGGCATCGAAACCCTGCAGTGATGGAGTGCTGTCATTGGTCTTGAATCGGGTCTGAGGCAGGTCTGTATGACGATGCATGTATTGATGTTTTTTCAGGGTAAGTAATGGAGTTCTTGTTAGGGCTCCTAGTGTTTAGCGACAATACCTTTGTTATCTGGATTCTCTGTTTTATGCTGGGAGAATTAAAAGACTGACATTGTTTAAAATGGTACTACAGTGACAGACAAGGATTTAGCCAGTATAAGAAAGCCTTGGGGGAATAGGTGCTGGCCATCTCTTTCAAGGCCGATAGGACCTTTCTACCATCTTTTCCCAGACGTGGGACAATGACACCAGAAACTAACTCATTTGTTGATGTCAGTAATCTTTTGTTGGTCCTGCAGCATCATTCATAGTGATGGTAGAATATTGCTCAAGGCTAGGTTCATACCTCACACAGACAAATATTTGGACAGTTCCATCATGTTCTCTTCACATGACCCAGGGAGATGTGTCTCAAGTCATTTACTTCCACATGTACAATGTCTGTGTCATGTATACTTGTGATACAGGGACTTGAGTACATGTGTGATGTGGTGAATCCTGTCAGCTTATAGGTAACTGACTATGATTCTCTCTTTGCATAGCCTGGCAAGTGATGCATCAGTGTTTATCACTATGGAGTCACCTATGACTAGAATATTAGACTGTGTAGAGTTTTGCCTTATAGGGTTTTTTATTGAAACTGCTTGACTTTTAGATGTATTGTTCATGGTAGGTACTGTCTGTGAGTTTGTGTAGGTTGCTAAGAATACTTGTTTTTTATGTTACATGTAGGAGGCCTTTGTGGTTTGGGTAGGTTACATTTAAGAGCTTCAGCATATGTAATTATATATGTTATGCTAAATGCCAAAAAGTGCATTGTCATCCCCTTTGGTAAAAACTGTGATGTTCTTCGTGTTTCACTGTTGGTCATTACATTTGGGTTATCTGCCTGCAGGTAGACCTCAACCAGCCTGAATACTAGAGTCTTGGATTCTTGCTTTGGATGCCATCTCTTCTTCCATGACGTCAGGTCGTCAGGGGTATAAAACATGCAGCTGACGCCATTACATCAGTCTTTCTTGCCGCGCGGTGCCCGAAGCAGAAGCAGTTTGCAAGTGCTGGTCCGCCGACTCCTGAAATTTTTGTTTTCGAGTTTCAGAACCGAAGTCTTCGAAAAAAGCTAAGTACCCCATTGGGGATCCTTTTTCTTGCTCTTAACCGATGTCAGTGAAAGTTAACAATTGTCTTACCTGTGGAAAGCAAATACCTCATAAAGATTTTCATTCGTACTGCATTCTTGCTTAGGCCCAGACCACAATGTCCCTCGCTGTCGATTTTGTGCCTTATTCAACCCCCGAACTATTCGTCGTCTGTCTATTTTCACAGCAGATTACTTTGGTACTCTGTTTAACTATCCAGAAATGGCTTCAGTAAGCGATCCGACTACTGATATTCCGAAAAAGCGTAAGGATAAAGACAGAGACAGACCGCATAGGTCTAAAACTGCCAACAACACTTCCGTTAAGCTAGTCGCCAGTTCGCCAGTACTCAGTGAGGCGCTTTTGCAGCCCCTGCTACTTCAGATTCGCAGGCCTCTATTGAGACCCATTCGGAGTCTGGTGTGCTGCGAGATGCTGCTTCGACTATGGAACCTGTGGATGTCTCTACCTTGGATGGGTCCGGATTCGCTGTGCAGGCACCGGCTTCTGAGGGTGTATTCAGTCCTACAGATTTGTATTTTAAACCAACGCCATCTTCTTCATCCAGGCCTAAAACTCGAACCACACCTAGAAAACTGACATCCAAGCTGCATGGTCAGGCCCATATGCCTAAAAAACAAATGCTTAGAATGGCTGAAGACCTTATTACTTTAATTAGGGGAAGCCAGCCTTCCCCCTCTAAGAGACCTAGAAGTGATTTTCCTTCTGATTCTTCTGATCAGGACTCTGAAATCTCTGTTTCTTCTGATTACCAGGATTTGCCGTTATCTACCTATGAGGATTCTGATGCAGAGGATTCCATTCCCTCTGCTTCTCCTCCAGAAGATTTTTCTTTTGGTGAAACCTTGCACACTCTTATGGAGCATTTCCGCTGGGAAAGCCAGGATTACTATGACTCCAAAAAGAGGCATAGGGAATTCTTGCTCCTCCCTCAACACAGGCCTTTAGCTATACCTCCTGTTCTGGACATTGTAGATGATGCCTTCTTGGAATCTAGCCTGTCCCCAGACACTTTACCTCCAGCTCCCAGAAAACCTGACCGGTATTACAGAGTACCTGACACTCACAAGTTCCTCTTCAAGAATCCTACTGCGGATCCAGAGACCATTTCCCAAGGACCAAAGTGAATTAAGGCTACTGCTGCCAAAAATCCTACCCCCTCTGATAGAGATTCTAGGGCCTTGGACAGATGGGGTACGAAGGTATACACTTCTGCTACTTTGGCCATTAGGGCCTTAAATTGCCAGTTTCATATGTTAAGTATCAGCAGCGTATTATGGGACTATTTAAACCGAAAATTATGTTGATTCCTGACTATTGTGAACATAAAGAATTACAGGATTTTAATGCATTCTGCTGAACAAGTTGGTAAACATACTTTGCAATGTGGTTTTGACTCTTTAGAAGCATCTTGCAGGACTGCTGTCACTGGGTCTGTACTTAGAAGGCATGCTTGGCTTAAGGAGCAAAACTTGCCAGATCAAGTTAAAGCTAAATTACTGGATGCTCCCTTAAACCCAAGACCGCCTGTTTGGCAACAAAGCAGAAGTCCCCAAAAAGATGGAGGAAAAAGCTAAATCTATGCAAACTGTTAAAGATTTCCTGCATGTACAGCCTCCCAGATTTAGTAGGTATTGGCTTTCAAACAATTGGTCCTTTCCAGTCTCTTCCAGGCCTTCTCAGTCCAAACCCAGCAACAGCAGACGACCTAGGTTAGTCTCTGACTACACACAGGCCTAGGCAGTGGGGGGCTCCCACTTCCAAAAACAGGAAGTAGTAAGACACCCCCCTACGGAAAAATGTCACAGTGACTTAACCTTAACCTTTCCAAGCACTGCTCAACTGCCTGCTCCCTTAAGAGGAAAGCTCGCCCTGCATGCAAAAAAACTGGGAACTCATTACCCAGGACAACTGGGTTTTAAATATAGTTTCCCAAGGATACAGATTCCACTTCCACACCCTACCAACCCCAAACGGTTGGCCAGACCTACCCCCAAATCAGTGTGCAGAAGCTCAACAGCAGGTTCTCTCTCTCTCTCCTAAGTATCAGGGCTATTCAACCTTCCCAGCAGAAGAAAGGGGACAAGGCTTTTATTCAAGACTTTTCCTAGTATCCAGAAAAGACAGCTCCAGGCGTCCTATCCTGGACCTCTCTATTCTAAACACCTTTTTGGTAATCCCAAAATTCAAAATGCTAACACTTCAACAGCTGCTTCCTGTGCTAGGCAAAGATGCCTGGTTTGCAACCTTGGACTTAAAGGAAGCTTACCTGCACATTCCAATAAGGGAATCTTGCAGGAAATACCTACACTTCAGGGCAGACTCCATGCACGATCAGTTCTCGGCATTTCCCTTTGGCTTATCTACTGCGCCCAGGGTTTTCACAAAGTGTCTAGCTCCAGCCATTGCATTTTGCAGGCAAAGAAATATTCAACTATACCCATACCTGGACAATTGTCTGATTCAGGCAGAAAGCCAGTACATGCTATTAAAACATCTGGCATTCATAAGGAAACTTCTAACCTCACTGGGGTACACCATAAACGAAAAGAAATATCATCTAGTACCCTGCCAACAGATTGTATTCCTGGGAGCAAGCTTGAACACAACTTCCCAGATGGCTTACCTCACGCCAGAGAAACAAGTTTATTTGACAACCTACTTCAAACTACTGGCCACGAAGACCCAGCTATCTGCAAGGAAAATTTTGCAAGCCCTGGGATTCATGGCCTCTTGCATTCTACTCATTCCATATGCAAGACTGCATATGAGGAAACTCCAATGGTATCTAAAAAGCCTATGGGGTCAACATTCTCAGGACATGGAATCAATGATTCCTATCATTCCTTTTATAAAGACAGAGTTCCTTTGGTGGGCAGAGGCCTGCCACCACAACAAGGGGCTCCCTTTCAATCTACCCCCTGCCGCCCAAACCCTAACAACAGACACATCAGACTATGCATGGGGGGGGGGGCTCACTTGGCAGGGCAGTGCATTCAGGGCAAATGGAACCCGAGTCAGATGCACCTGCATGTCAACCAAAAAGAAATGTTAGCTGTACAGAATTCCCTGACGGCCTTCAAAGACCACATCCTTCCAGGACAATTATTGGTAAAGACAGACAACACCACAGTTATGTGGTACATAAACAAGCAGGGAGGAACCCACTTGTACCCTCTCGGCAGACTAGCCATGGCTCTGTGGAACACAGCCTTGAGCTACCAAGTGCACCTACAAGCTCAATTCCTGCCAGGCAAGCTAAATTCACTGGCGGACGACCTAAGCAGAAATCTCATGGACCCACACGAATGGAAACTGGAACCAAAAATATTAAACTTCTTGAGGAACAAATGGGGGACTCCAGAGATAGAACTGTTTGCCTCCCCCCAGAACTACCAGTTGGACAAATTCTGCACAAGGACTCCCCACAGTCAAGCTTGGAAAGTGGATGCCCTGTCCTTTACCTGGGAAAGCCTCTCGGTTTATGCCTTTCCCCCTCTGCCTCTCCTCTCGAAGGATCTGCTAAAGATCAAACATGACAAACCAAGGACAATACTTATTGAACCAGACTGGCCCTGCCAGCACTGGTACCCCCTCTTGCACAGCATGATACTGCTGGATCCATGGCACCTACCTCAGACACCTTCCCTGCTGTCCCAGCAGGCAGGCCAGATTCTGCACCCTCAGCCACAAACCCTGAACCTTGCAGCCTGGCTAATTCCTTGAGCTCTCCAATAGCATCCCTCAGTAAGCAGGTGCTGGATGTCATTCTGGAAACGAGGAGACCTAGTACTAGAAAATCCTATGCTGAAAAGTGGAAAAGATTCTGTTCCTGGAGCCAGACGCAGGATATGGGCACTACGGTGCCCAGCTTACATCATATTCTTCAGTACTTAACAGAAATGCTCCACAAGGGCTTATCCTTCTTATCAATTAAAATTCATGCCTCTGCAATTTCAGCACATTATAATACTGAACCACCCCTCCCCCGCAGGCGACCACCTACTCCAGCCTGGGACCTTAACTTTGTATTGGAAAAGCTCACTCTACCTCCATTTGAACCAGCTGCAACTGCAGAGTTGAAATTCCTTGAAATTCCTTTCTTGGAAAACAGCTTTCCTTATAGCCATCACTTCAGCAAGAAGAGTGTCTGAATTTCAGGCCCTCATGGCAGTGGGGCCCTTCATTGTCTTCCATGCAGACAGGGTTTCCCTCAGGACCAATCCTTCCTCATTTGCCTACCTTTTTCCCGAATCCACAAAATGAAGGAGAACGAATTCTGCACTCTTTGGACGTGCACAGACAACTTAGATTTGGACAGGACTATGCCTATCGGAAAATCTGAACAGCTGCTAGTTGGCTTTGCTGCAGGGGCAGAAAGGAAGGCCATTTCAAAGCAAACCATTTCTAAATGGATAGCCCATTGCATTCATTTCTGCTATAAGCACCATGGAAAACCTACCCCACAGGGGATAAGATCACATTCTATCAGGGCTGCATCTACCTCTACAGCCTTTCTCAGAGGGGTCCATACCAGGGACATCATAGAAGCTGCTACCTGGAGCTGTGTACATACTTTCACCAAGCATTACCACATGCCTATTTTTTTTCTAAATCCAGAACTGGTTTTGCCACTGCAGTTCTGCAAGGCTTAATAGCTGGCCCTAATGCTCTCCAACTTCCTCCTCCCTTCCTTAGCTTTGGGAATTAACCCAAATGTAATGACTGCAACAGTGAAACATGAAGAACATAGTACAGTTGTGAACACTTACCATAAATGTAGTTCGAGTATATTCACTGTTGCAGTCCTGGTTACCCTCCCTCCAGCCCCCCTGACTTCTCTTGGCTCTACCTTTGCTTCTTGTTTTAAGCTTTCTGGTGTATTTGCTTTTTGATGGAGGTGTAACATAACATATAATTGCTTCCCTTTGTGGGGACACCTGACATCTAGGGCAAGAAAAACTGATTTAATGGCATCGGCTGCATGTTTTATACCCCTGACGACCTGATGTCATGGAAGAAGAGACAGCATCCGACGCAGGAATCCAAGACTGTGGTATTCAGGCTGGCTGAGGGCTACCTGTAGCCAGATAACCCAAATGCAATGACTGCAACAGTGAATAAACTCGAACATCTACATTTACAGTAAGTGTACACAACTGTACTTTCCCATGAGCTTACCACATAGGCGGCAGTCCTCTTAATGCCAAAGGTGTGGTAAGAGTCCTTGGGACTCAGGTGGACAGTAGTCTCCTTTTGATAATCACATCGTCACAGTAGTCAGGAAATCCTTCTACGTGGCACACCTCATCACGAAAGGGTTGTCATCCAGGAAAAAAGAGGTCATTGTTCCCCTCTGCTCAGCACTCATCAGACCCATTATTGAGTACAATGCCCCTTTTGGAATGTAGCAAACAAGACAATATGCAACAGCTGGAAAGGCCACAGAAGTAGCTCGCCAAGAGGATTACGGGGCTCAAACAGATGTCCTACGCTGACCATCTCAAAAAACTCCAGCTTTACTCCGTAGCATATCGCCTACTCTGAGGTGTTCTCTGCCTAACATACAAAGTTATGTCAAACCCAGAGCTGTTGGACATGCTACACCTAAAGAAATCAAATCCCCCCGGGATACACGCTCTAGGGACCTAAACCTTGTCACCACAATAAATAAAACATGCTGGAGGGATAGATTTCTGTCTCAGAGACTTCCCATACTCCGGAACAAGCTACCAATCTATGTCGAGCAAAGTTCCTCATTAGCACTCCAAGAAAAATCTTGATGAATGGATGGGAATTAGGAAATTTATCCCGGTGATCATTTCTGTGGCTCTGCTCAACAGGGGCACAGGAAAATAACTTTCTTGGGAGGTGAAAGCCAGGGAACCTTGTTGGCTAGGCTTACATAGTCCCTAGGGCCAATGGCCTAGTACCTACCTATGAAAAAAAAATTGTGTGAAAGGAGATTTAAGTGACACTTGGTATAGTATTACTTAAGAAGGAGAGTGAGCCTTGGAGTTAGAATGTAGCAGTATGTGGCTTGGGGAACAACCATCTCTTGAATTGTTTCTATTTTCACCCAGTGGTGTTAATGAGTTAATGAGCTGGTCTTTGTTGAATTTGTCATTGGTAGATAGTCCTGTGTGTGGAAGTTTAGCATGATTTAATTTATCAAAAATCAGATGTAAACTAACTGTCTGAAGCCATAAAATACTGCTGGAGTAGATGATGAATGGCAGCAAATTGAAATACTCGTATGTTGACTGGAAATGCAGGCTCCCATATGCTGTGGTTAACTCCCTGCCACATGAAGCACCTACAGCACAGACAGCAACTGCAAACATCATCCACCATAGTCTGTACCCCTCTACATAAAGGATATTGTGAAACAGTGGGGAAATGCAAAGTGTGATCGCTGATGATGTGTGTGTGTGTGTGTGTGTGTGTGTGTGTGTGTGTGTGTGTGTGTGTGTGTGTGTGTGTGTGTGTGTGTGTGTAAAACTGAGGAAATGCAAACTTGGTGGTGTGTGTGTGTGTGTGTGTGTGTGTGTGTGTGTGTGTGTGTGTGTGTGTGTGTGTGTGTGTGTGTGTGCAACTCAGGAAATGCAGACTTTAAGGGTGAGATTATGTCACTGCTTGTGCAACTGAAGTCTTGAATTGTGGACTGCTTCTGTCAGGGAGAATGTCTGCTTTTATTCCCCATAATGGTTACAAGTTGACAGTTTCTTATTGATGTTTTGCACCTCCCTGTTGACCTCAGTAACCCACAATTCATGAATAGCATTTTAAAATATTTGTTTAATGTTGAGTGGTGAGTAGTATCTTGTTCATTGTGTTGCTTCCAGCCAAAAATTATTTGCTGATATTGTGCTTCAGCTGAATTCTGTGTCCAAGTCAAATGAGTGATACTCAACTCAAATGCATTTCTGGGACATTTTTAGGAAATCAAACTCTTGTCTCCAGAGCCAAAGAAAAGGTCTCAAGTCAGGGACACATTGGTTCTGCTAACTTTAAAAGGTGACAGAATAACAGGAGTTGAATTAGCGTGTATTTTGAGAGGTAAAAGAGGTCTGTATCTTTAGTGATTGCCATTATTTGTTTACTTTTAGGAGGGACAGAGCAAAAGTTTGAGCCGAAGTCAGGATCTCTTGAGAGGTTTGTAAGAACAGCATGTTGTGCATTTTTCAGGTCAGCAGCACAATTAATTTTGTTCAGAGAAAATAAGGACTTCCGTGGCAAAAACAGGGTCACATGTCTTCAGCCATTCATAAATCTGACGCTTCAGATGGAGACTTGTAGCGTAAAGCAATGATTGGTGGGACTTAATAGTCTGAACTTGGATGACACATCATACAGTTAACCAACCTTCACTTTTGTGCTTGCATGAAATAAATCTTTCTGAAATGACATAAGCAGTCTGTAGTTTTTGTGGTGAGAAAAGTTCACTTGCAAAATCACATAGTATGAACACGAGATACAGGTGAAGGCATTGCATAGTTGATCACTATGCCCTTTCACTGTCAGTAAGTACATCAAAGACATAGAAGTAATGTCTTCTCAGCTAGTGACAGCATGGGTATAATTCTGTAGGAACAATGCCAGTTTTGAGAAGAAGGTCCTGTAAGTCAGCCACATGCCTGCTTTTTACAGCTTTTGTGGATTGTTTTTTTTTACAGTGAGAAGGATGTTCACATAGTTGGAGTCAGTGTCTTTCGTAATTTCAAGTACCAGCTTCAAGGGATGCATATCCATGTTTAGGTTTACTGGGCCAGCAGGCAACTCCTTCATCCACAACATTTTCGTATGTCATTTCCAGTTTATGGTCTAGGTTAAGCCACAACTGGATAATTCCTGCATTGTTTTATCTGCATTGTTACAAATGGTGGTGTTTTTGATTTTGTTGGGCATATCCAGCACTTTAAACAGTGCTGGCGGTAATCAGTTTTAATGTATATAAAAAAGGAACCCTTGGGGGTTGATATGAATGCTGATAATATTAAAATGTGTAATGAAATGTTTAATGGATTTGGTAAAAAGTTTATGTTATTTATTATTGATTGCAACGATTCTAAACTGAGTAGTTTATTAAATGAGGTTGAACAGATTGACAAACTTATACAGAATGACATGCTTTTTGCACATTGGGAGAAATTATATTTTAAGCAGTATGAATATGCCGAGAGTATGTACAAGAAGACATATGAAAGGAAGTGCAAGAAACTGCAGAGGGACATTATACAATACGAAAAAGGGACCGCCTACAGGTGGAAAATAAAAAATGATAGAAAACACAAAGTAGTTACATCTGATAGGAAATATTCTAATTATTATGGGGATGGTAATATCAACCAAGCTGATGAGGAATGTTTTTTAGACGAAGAGAGAGATTATTACAATTGGAAAACTGTAGAACGAAAGGGGAAAGGGAGGAATGGCTGGAGGGGTCGCAGGTACCATCAATAGTTGACCCCAAATGTTTCAACAGCTCTATACCCCAGGCAGACAAAGACAGTCAGTTTGGCAGTATTGTACACAATGATTACAACCTAAAACAAAATAGTGATGGGATACTATATGTCAGTGGTGAATTGAAAATTTATAACTATAGTGCACATCAAGTTCAACCAGAATTCTTTTCGATATTTTCCAAGGGTATGAAGTTCATACCTGATAACAACTTGGACATAACTGACACCCTAGTTGGAATTCAAGTTATTTTTGAGAAAATTGAATCTAGGGATTTTTTTCAGTAAAAACAGTATCAATTATTCACAAGGAAGTGAGTTAAAGAAAAGAAGTGTTTTTACACCCCCTATGTCATCTACCTTAGCATCTTTTGAAAATGTAGTAAATGCTCAGATATACGCTTTACACAACAAATATCGATACAAAAAACGAAGTCACCAATGTAGTAGTAAGGTTATGGAGGTGGTAGAATCCTTATGTGAAAAAAACATCAGAATTATGTCAGCTGATAAGGGTGGGGGCATAGTGTTGTACGATCAGGAGAAATATATTAACAAAATATTTGAATTATTGAACAACTCGACACAGTATGTAGCATCATCTTTGAATGAGGTCAATATTGCCCATGGACGCATTGACTCTTATTTAGAGGAATTCATCTTAGAAAATAGGATAAATGAAGACCTATATAAATTTTTAAAGGTCGAATTTCCTATACTTGCTACTATTACTGGTATCCCCAAAGTCCACAAGAATGTTCACGACCCTCCATTTAGACCCATAATTTCAGGCAGTGCAAGTAAAGCCTTCCCCTTTGGCCGAGTAGTTCATCACAAACTGAAGCATATGTACAACAGAGTTGAGCACATTATGAAAGATTCATGGGAATTCCTGGGCATTTTCAAACAGGATATGTGGAGCCCCAATCTTATATTTGTCACCATTGATGTCCAGGACTTATTCTCATGCATTCCCAAAGAAGAGGGCCTTAATAGATTTTGTAACAGTATTACTGGACTTAGTGGTTTGGGGCAGGATGACATTTCCTTAATTATGGAGTTCATGGACATCATCCTCGACCACAATTATATTTATTTCGAGGGGGAGTATTACAAACAACAAGTTAGCGTAGCTATGGGAACAGCTTGTGCTCCCATATACGCCAACTTGGTCCTGCTTGACTGGGAAATGGAATTTATTCTAAATTCCAACTGGATGACGCAAATTAAAAGATACGTCCGACACTTGGACGATATCTTTATTTTGTGGGAGGGCTGTGAACAAGAATTATGTTTATTCATGCAATATATCAATAATACCACTGAATATCTCAAGTTTACCCATCAACATGACAACATTGGTATTAACTATCTGGATGTCTATGTATATAGTCAGGGTGAAGCATTCCAGTCTCGTATTTACAGAAAAGATACATTTAGTAATGGGTATCTGCACTTTGATAGTGCACATTCTTATAGTACTAAAAGGGGTATCATTAGGGGGCAGTGTATCCGCGCTGCAAGGATGACTTCTGATAGAGAGCATATGCTCCGTGAAATGTCATACATTGGACATCTTTTTGCAGACAAAGGATACCCCCAAGCTATGATTAAGGACATTACTTCATATGTTGCAAATGAATGGGGAAATAAGTACAAACCCTTGTTGGGAACAGGGGTAAAGACCAATCAGTATAGTAATGACAATAATAGTAACAAAGGTAGTAGTGCCTCAGGCAATGAATATTCTAGGGCGTGTATAATTAAATATGGTAGGCATATTAGAGAAGTTAAAAACACAATTATTTCTAACTGGAATATTCTGACAAGTGACCCATCAATTAAAGAGAGAATACCAGACAAACCACACTTTGTACACAAGACAGGGAACAACCTGAAGAGAATTATTGAGATTAAATCTAGTTATTACAAGGGAAAGAGAATACAAAAAACAGGTACAAAAAATGTGGTCAATGTAATTTTTGTAAGTACATTTTGGATGTACCCAATATTGTGCTAAACAACAGCATAAAAAGTAAGGTTAAGTTCTGTCATGGCAATTGTCTGACTAAACATATAGTATACATGGGTGTTTGTCAAACCTGTATGAGTTATTATGTGGGAAAGACAGACCGCTGTCTTAAAAATAGGATTTATGGCCATACATATTGTATGAGGAAATGTGACATAAATAATGCCTTGTCAAGGCATTTAATTAAAAATCCACAATGTAAAGGTTTCAAATTTGCAATTTTGGAGGTGGTCATGCCGAATCCCCGGGGGGGCAACATAAAGGCAGTTGTGGGGGAAAGGGAGATCAGATGGCAGATCAGGTTAGATGCATCTACGCCCCCAGGCCTAAACGAGATGATTCCAACCAAGCCCCTTATTAGAGTTTAGAACAATTTGTCACAGTTTATTCCACACAGTTTTGGTAGTATATTTAGACATATTTTGTGATACATTTATATTGATTTCATGAATATTAGAATATTTTTTATGAATCATAAGGTTTACACAATGACCTAGGTTAAGTGTATAAGGTTATAGTATTATAACTGTAATGATGTCTTCATTACAGTTATTTCAAGGTGGTTATATTATATGCAGCAGATATTGTTAAAATGGCTATAATGTATGACATGTAGCATTGAATAGGAGATCAATACATTATATGCTTGTTGTTATATGAAGTTTCTTTCTACATTTTTTTATTTTTCATTTTTTATCTCATTTGCATGTATGGCATACATATTTATAGATTTGTTTAATATGTATGGTTTTAGTAATTTCATGTGAAGTGTTTTATAGGATTCTTGTACATAAGACAGTGTTTTATCTTTTTAAATTTCAATGATTTAATTGATTAATTGATGGAAAAGGCGTTTTTTTCTGTGGGGTAATATGTATTTAAGTCAATGGGTTATAGTAGTAAGTGTTCTGATGAAGTCAGTTGTATTCTGAAGAAAGCGCTCAACCTTATTGTGTGTAACAAATAAATGAACTTTGTCTCTAGCACAGTTTCCAAATTCCTGGTGTGTTTCTGCTACCATCCGGTGGCGTTTTTGTGTTATAGTTGCTGGACACTGGGATTACTTTCATTTTATATAAAAAAGGAGTTATTTTGACCTGGAAATGCAGGAGCGTTCTGCCTGAAATAGTGTTGCTGTATATTGTGCAGTGGAAAAAGAGAGAGGAACCTGCAAATTATCTGCTGAAAGTCTAGCTAGGAGGAAGTTGCCGGAATTTATTTTGGGACTAAACCTAAGGTATCTTGCAGAGCTAGTGTATTACTTTTGTTTCTTATCCTTGAGAAGATTTTATACCGCTGAAGTGTTTTGCTTTCTGTTTTAATAAAATTAAAAATCCATTAATTTATAAAAAAAATGCCACTACTGATTTGTTTTGATACCATAATGCAGTTTATATTGTGTGTGTGTGTGTGTATGTATGTATATATATATATATATATATATATATATATATATATATATATATATATATATATATATATATATATGTATATATATATATGTGTATGTATGTGTGTGTATATGTATATGTGTATATATATATATATCTATAGTGCAATCCTGGAGTTAGAATATAAAGTAAGGGGAGGTGTCGGGGGGGGGGGGCGCATTGTCTTGTGGAAAGACTTGTTCATTGCAGTTGTCAATATCCATGTCTATGGTTTAAAACATACGTGGGAGGGGGCTACACCCACCAGACCCCCCAATGTAGGGGGCTGCACTCCCCCTTATTTTATGTTCTAACTCCAGGATCGCACTTCAGTGGGGAAGGGGCCATATATGACTTTCGACGAAATGAGTTTCGACCAAATGAGTTTTCAGTGAAGTGAGGATGTTCTGTAGTCCTATCTCGCCTTCATTCTTACATATGGGTTCGGAGCCGATCCTCAGCTCCAACTCGGCCTATTACAAAGCTCAAAGTCTTCTAGTTGGCTCGTGGCTAGGTAGGTATCCCATGGTGCACTAGTATAATCCCCAGATCTCGTTTGCCACGTCGACAAGTTCAGATGTGCTTTTTCTTGGCTGTGGCCAAGTTTAACACTTTTTGCTATTTTTACTATATTGCAGTTTAACCTTTCTAGTTATATAGCTTTTGCTACTGTTTATCAGTTGTTAGAGTAGTTTCAGTCTTGCTGAAGTGTTTTCTTTCTTCACTTTATATATTTATTGTTGAAAACCGGTTGCCCGTTGGCCTTGTTGTTCTCTTTGGTATCCTCTGTGTCAGTTTTTTCTATGTAACAATCGTTTTTGCTCCTTGTTGTGATTTCCTGTGATTATTAGTGTAGAGAGTTTGATAGTTTAATAGATATTAGTGCTTGCTATTAAGGTGCGCATTTGCACTCAATTTAACCTTTTCCGTGTACAGTATTTATTAGTGTGCAGGGTTTCTTAGTATTAGAGAGTTAGCATTAGACCTTTTCTGCCTAGATTTTTATTTATTTTTATTTTATTTATTTGACATTTGTTGACCGGGATAGTCCGACTGGACACATGTCCATTTTCAGCGGAGGCCCGGGGAGAAAAGCTCCAATATTACAAAGCAGATGATAACAATATATGACAGATATATATGGTAATAGATTATACATTTCATACATAGATGTGAGAGGAGAAAAATAAAGATTACAAATACAATAATATGTACACTAACAATTGTAGAGAAGAAGATACATAGATACATAGGTGTAAGAAGAGAAAAACAGGATTACAATTACAATAATATGTACACTAACAATTGTAGAGAAGAGGGTGAGATCTTAATGTTATGAGATTCAGGTAGAAAGTAGGTGGCTTTTGCCTTGATGGAAGGTACAAATGAAAAGGACTGGGAGAGTTACTTAGTCTGGATTGGAACACTGGCAAAGCCAGTGGGTTTTGAAGTGGTGGGTGAGACCTTTCTTGAAAGAATAAATGGAGGTGGAATTAGTGAGACTGGGTGGGAGAGAGTTCCATGTTTTACCGACTGTGTTGGAAAACAGAGTCCCCTCCTGTGTTATGGGATTTAAGCGTCTGTACCAGTGATCTATGAGATGATCTAAGTCTGTTTTGGTTTATATAAGGGGTGAGTAGTCTACTCAGACCAGGGGTGTTATCTGGTTGAGAGAGTACTTTGTAAGTAACTATGAGTTGTTGCTGTAGGATTAGGTTGGGTAGTTCTAGCCAGTCTAGGTTCTGAAGATTGATACAATGATGGGTTTTGTAGGGTAAGCCAGTTACAAATCTGGCAATATGATTATAACAACAGGAGAGTTTGGATAGTTCCGATTTGTTGGGGTTTGTAAGTATTGGGGAGGCATACAGGAGGGTAGATAGGAGGTGGGTGCGAGCAATGGCAGCTTTTGCGATGGGAGTCAGAAAGGATTTTATTCTATAGAGGGACCCCAGTTTTTTATTAACAGTCTTAATAGTTTGGCTAATGTGAACATCAAATCTGAGTTTGTTATCAATGGTGACTCCTAGTAGCTTGGTGTAGGTGTCTGGGGAGATGATGGTACCATTGTTGGATTGTATGCTAAAGGGAAAGGTTGGTGTTTTATGGGTGGGATGAAAAGGAGCATTTTTGTTTTTAGGGTTTAGGATAAGTTGGCGTTCGATAGCCATTTTTCAACTGCAGTGAAACAGTCTTGAGTTTTGGATAGTAGGGAAGCTGGGGATGTATCTGAGCATATTAATGTAGAGTCATCAGCGTATTGAATACATGTGGATTCTGGAATGACTTTGTCTAGATCGTTAATAAAGATGGAGAATAGGAGAGGGCCAAGTATGGAGCCCTGGGGTACTCCAATAGTGTTAGGTAGGCAGTCTGAGAGTTTGTTGTACCAGAGCACGGCTTGCTGCCTATCAGAAAGATAGGCATGAAACCAGTCAAGGGTTGAGGTGTCTAGGTAGAGAGTTTTAAGAGTTTCATGCAAGAGTTTGTGGTTGACCATGTCAAAAGCTTTTGATAGGTCCAAGAAGAGAGCTGAAGATATTTTTTTGTCATTCCGGTTTAGATTGATAGTGTTAGTAAATGAGATGAGAGCAGTAGTAGTGCTGTGTTTTGGCCTGAAGCCATGTTGAGAGTCAGTTAGCAGGTTGTTCTGAGTTAGGTGCTGCATGAGTTGTTTGTGTATACATTTTTCCATTATTTTAGCTAGTGGTGATAGTATGGCTATTGGCCTGTAATTTGAAAGTTCAGTGGAAGGGCCTCCTTTATGGAGTGGAATGACATGGGCGATTTTCCATATGGAGGGGATTGTGGATTCAGTTATGGTGCGATTAATTAAGATAGAGATGGGGTAGGCAATGATATCTGCAGCTTTTTGTAAAAAGACAGCTGGCAGAAGGTCTGCGGCGAGGGTGGTAGGTTTTAATTTCTTTAGTAAGGATTGGATGTATGCAGTAGGGACAGGTTGTAGGTTGAATAGTGGCTTGGTCTTTAGGGTGGAGGCTATTGTTGGGTAATAGGGGACGTTTTGTTGGTTGGCTAAGGATTTTATAACGTCGATGAAGAAGGTGTTAAAGGATGTAGCGACGACTTCTGGGTCTTTCGTAGTTAGGTTAGCTGGTGTAGGTGTGGAGGACCTACCGGGGTGGAGAAGTTTATTTATTCCTGCCCAAAACTTTTGGGGGTTCTTTTGGTTTGTTTGTTGTAGTTGGAGATAGTAGTTCTTTTTGTCAGATGAGATGTGCTTTTTTGTTTCATTTCTTAGTTGTTGGAATCTATTCCGGTCTAGGGGTGATTTGGTAAAACGCCATTTATTCCATGCTTTATTTCTGGTTTTAATTTTGGTAATAGTGTCTTTTGATAACCATGGTGCTATTTGAGCTTTTGTTTTGATTGAGTGTTTGGGGGCGTGTAAATCAAGTATTTTTAGGAATGTAGTGTTAAAATTTGATACTGCCTCATCAAGTGGGAGGTATTTAAGGACTGACCAGTTATAGGATTGGAGCTCATTTCGGAACCTAGTGAGGTCAAAGTGTTTGGTACTCCTAACAGTTCTGAGGACAGGGGGTTTGTAGCTACCTATTTTACTTTTTATCATATAAGTGATGAGGTGATCGCTGAGCTCATTTGGTATGGTCCCAGCTTTGTACTTTTCTGGATTATTGTTGGTAAGTATCCAATCTAGGATGCTTTCTTTTTGTTTGGTGCTGCCTGTTCTGGTGGGGGTGGTTATAATTTGCGAAAAGCCGTGGAGATTAATATTAGTTGGGTCAGATTCTGACACACATTGATTCCAGTCAATGTTTACATCCCCCAAGATTATGGTTTCTTGCGGGAGGTTGTTGGTCAGCCAACTTAGAATGTTTTCAAGAGTGTCTGAGTTTTTCCCAGGGGGGATATAGATCACAATGAGGTTAATACTTTTTTCTTTATTTAGTTGTAGTTTTAGAGCTGTTAGCTCTACATTGGGCATTTCGGGTGGTTGAACAGGGTTTGGAATAACATTGAGTGTGTTTTTAAAGAGGACAGCGGTGCCACCTCCTCTTTTTTTGAGGCGATCGGTCCTATAAACGCTGTATCCCGGTGGCAGGATTTCATTGTCTTTAGTTTCTGGTTTGAGCCAGGTTTCGGTGAGGCACATAACGTCAGGGAGGTGGGTTGCTAAGAGAGCATGTAGGTTATGAATTTTGTTGTTTAGGCTTCTAATATTCAGGTGACATATAAGAAGGGAGTCTAGAGGTCTTGGAAATAAGGATGTGTTGTTAGAGGGGTCGTTTACTGGTGGTCCTGGATTTGGGTGAATGTCCCCATCTTTGTTAATGTTTTTTCTAAGATACTCGATTAGTTTCATAAGTTTGTGGTGTAGTTTTTCAATGTTGTTGGATTTGGGGTAGATTATGTATAGTCTATATGGATGGTGGTACATAGTAGATGCTGTTTTGATGATAAGGTATTGATTGGGGTCAATGGAATTGAACTTAGTTGTGGGGCTATTGGTTTGGCATTTTGGATAATGAAAACCTGAGTATGACTGGTTTTCATATTTAGTTAGTAGGTATAGTGCGATAATCACTGTCAGGCTGAGGGTTACAGTTATTGGGGCTGTTTTCGTGTTCCGGGGTAGGAAGGATTTCATTTTGAAGAATAATTGGCTGCAGGATATACAGGTACGGGTGTTTTGTTATTGTTTTAAGGGAGAGGGGGGATGGGGAGAGGGTGGTGAAAGATAGTGACCTAGGTGATGTGGGAGGGCGTTGAGAGAGGGGAGGTATGAGCGTTTTGTGTGGCTAGGGCTAATGGAGGGGGTGTGGCTGGGTAAGTATAAAAGTAGGACCACTGGGGGCGGGTGGGATATGGGGGCAGGGCGAGCGGAGCGGGGTTAATCCGACTCCACAGTGAGCAAGTACAACAGGTAAAACAGTTGCAAGTTTGTATTGTACTTTGCAGTAGGGTTTTACAAGTGTAAAGGAAAGTAACAGCTTTATTGTTAGGACTGGGTCCAAATTCTTTGCTATTCTCAGAGTTAACACTGATTTTCTGAGTAGTTAGGGTAAATGAGGCTTTTGCTAGCGTTTTATTTCACTGCTGTGTAGAATAAGTTCACGGCTTTTTAAGGAGATACTGTAAAGCTTAAAACACAAGTAGATTTAGATGTATAAAGATTATAACCTTGTGTATAAATGATTTCAGTTCAATAGTATTTGTTCTGGGCTGCTTTCTTCTAGAGCGCGGACTTCAGAGGGTGGCCAGGGGAAGATATTAGTTGTATATTTAGCTATTTATTTGACAAGGGTTCTTTGATATGTCTGACCCTTTTTTGTTCTACGACGTCAAATTTGAGTATAGTTTCCTCTGAGACAGTTGGACATTTTCTGGTTCATACTTTGTGTGTGGGCAGTGTATTTGGAAGTTTCTGACCTTTAGTCTTCTCTTTTCTAGATCCGTTTAAGTTAGGGGACCTAGTTTCTCTCTTTCTCTGCCCAGGGCTAGGCCCGTTTGAGTTAGAGGACCTAGTCCTCGTTGTGTTTGGGTTGTGTTATTTTTGCTGCTTCTCCAGTACCATGTCTAAAGAGGCAAAAGATCATAAACCCTCGGGTTTAAGAAATGTGTTAAATGCTTTCAGAAAATGTCAGTTACCGACGGCCACAGTAGTTGTGTGTATTGCCTCAGAGCCATCCATCTGCAAGAAACCTGTTTGTTTTGCCATTCTTTCAGTTCCAGGGTCTTACAGGAGCAGAAGAATAAATTAATATTAAAAGGTCTCCTGAAGCCTTCTTTCAGGAAGACTTAGCCAGTTCGTCTTCTTCCTCCAACTTTCCTCCATCTAAAAAAGAAAAGGCTAAACCTTTCAAGAGGCATTCCCCGGCGCCATCCGGTGCTTCAGAACCACCTCCTAAACTTTCTAAACCAGACAAGACTTCTCCCTCCTCGGCTCCACTGATCTTGGAACCGATTGAGGCCGTTGATACTATGACTCCACTCTCGGCCCCATGCATTTTGGAGTCAACTACTGATAGCAAACATCTGAACCGGTCCAGAGATCTCCCCTACTTTAAGGTCCCCTATCTTACAGAGGTCCAGATCTCCCACAGTGTCTTCCAGATCTTCCAGGAGCCTATCAGAAGAAGATGTGGAGAGAATAGTGCTGAGACTCCTGAAGTAGTCTGCCTTGCCAAAAATGTTGCTTGCTCCGACCCACTTGAGTCCATTTCTCCTGCTGTGGTTCCTCCTCCGAGCCATGCTGGGCTTTCGGAGCCGGAGTGTTCGGTACCACTGGTTGTGGAACCCTTGGTTCCGGCTCCTGCCAAGGCTGTCTCTGAGTCAAGTTCAGCTTCGACACCTTTGGTGCCATCCGGGGTGTCTAGGAGCTGAAATTCCCCAGTCAGCCCTGACGGGGACACTTGGACTTGGACCTCTTCGGTTCCAAGTCTCCCTCTCGGTGCGTTGGCTAGGGTGAGCTCAGATCCTACATCTGTCTCTGAGCCGATGGCTCTGGAGTTGATGACTTCCTCTGTCTCCTCAAAGCCAAGGAGGTTTTCAGAGCCAGAGAGGTCTGCTTTTGAGATGATGTGGAGTGTGCTGTCCTGCTCATCAGCTCCACCCAGGGGTACCGACACTCTTCCCCCTCAGACACCGACCTCCGTCTCAGCACCTACTCCCTCTCTTGACAGCAGAGACCCGCAGCCTCAGGAGCCCCCGGCTGGTGGCCCCCACTCTTCTGAGACCTCCCCGGATTATCCTTCTGAGGAGCCCCCTCTGAAGAGGACATACAAAAGGAGGCATGTAGACTCCCAGTATGAATCTCTTACCTCTGACACTGACCTCGAGGAGTCAGAAGGGTCCCCCAAGTCGTCCTCTGATGATGTTTCCTTTGTAGACATCTTGGAGATCCTTAAGTAGAGGTGCGGCTGGCTCATTGTTACCCCTTCTGATGAGGAGTCAGTGTACCTGAAGGCTTTTGGGTCTCAACCTTCAGTCTCTTGGGTGTCCTCCACCTTTTGACAAACTTCTAGACCTTGTTAGTGGAAAGGTGTGGGGAGACTCCTGATGCCGTGGAAAAAGTCCCCAGGAGACCTAATACATTTTTTTCAGCCCCCAAGGAGAAGGAATTTTTGTCCAAGGGCGTTCCTGTAGATGCCATGGTGGTGGCAGTGGCCACTAAGAAGGAACTAGCTGAGACTTCATCTGTCCATCCGCCGAACAAAGAGTCTCGAATGATGTATAGATACGGGAAGCATATCTTTTCGTCAGAGGCATTCACTGTCAGATCACTGAACTACCTAACACATTTTACAAGGCTTCAGAGAGATCTCCTTAAGGAGTTGGGAGAGACTCTACAAGGTACATCTACTGAAGGAGTCCCTGATAAGGTGTCTGCTCAGTTGTCCAGCTTGAATTCCATTGTTAACTCCTTCACGAGGCTGATTTCTTATGCAGCCGATGGAGTGAGCAGGGCAGCTGTTTCAGGAGTTTCCCTTAGGAGGCACTCCTGGATGCGCTTGTGTAATTTTGCGGAGCCTTTCAAGTCTACCTTTACCAACGCCCCCTTTGATGGTTCTTCCTTGTTTGGACCCAAGGTAAAAGACACACTCACCAGGTGCGAGCAAAAAGGGAAAATGCTATCTGCCATGGGAGTACGTTTTACCATCCCCTCTAGACCATACCCCAAGGGTCAGAGAGGTGGTAAGATGTGGTTCAAGAAGTCCCAGAGGTTTTTCCCAGATGGACAGGGTGGCTCCTCCTTCAGAGGCAGTGGAGGACGTCCTAGACGCAGGGGCGGACCGCAAAACCAGGGAGGCCGCGATTTGTTTTGAGGCCGACCCTACCAGCGCTCCTGATGTGGGGCCTGGCTGTGCTTCTCTGGAAACAGTCGGGGGTCGCATTTCGTTGTATCCTGAAGCCTGGCTGAGCATCACCCGAGACAAATGGTTACAAAGAATTATCACCAGAGGTTATTCCATACCCTTTTCTCTTCCACCTCATGTTCCCAAGAGGATCCTGGATGTTCCACCCAATCACAGGGATCAAGCAACTGTGGAAGTGAACAAGTTGCTCAAACAGAGTCATCCAAACCGTTCCCGCAGACCAGGTAGGATTCGGAACTTATTACAGATTCTTTTTAGTGCCAAAACGTACAGGGGACTGGAGGCCCATCTTGGACCTGAGCAAATTAAACAAATCCGTAAAGAAGAACAAGTTCCAGATGGTGACACTGCAGTCTATAGGCCCCCTATTAGGGAAGGACACTTGTATGTGGTCAGTAGACCTCCAAGATGCGTACTACCACATATAAATAGACAGACCATCGAGGAGCCATCTACGCTTCCGGCTGGGAGCCAGTCACTACCAGTTTCGTGCTCTGCCCTTTGGTCTCACTACAGCCCCCAGGGTGTTCACCATGTGTATGGCAGTAGTGACAGCTCACCTGAGACGTCTAGGATTCCAAGTGTTTCCGTACCTAGACGACTGGCTGTTGACCGCCTCCACCACGCATCTACTTCTTCAAACGAGAGACTCCACTATCCAACTTTGTGCCCAGTTGGGGATTACTTTAAAATGGGAAAAGTCTGCCTTATTGCCCTCTCAATTTGTGACTTTTATAGGTACAGAAATACACAGTCACCATGTTAGCTCATCTTCCAGCAGAAAGAGCACAGAAACTCATACAGTAAGTCCTTCATCTACTCCCTCTATGGAAAGTGAAGGCAAAGACAGTACTGAAACTCTTAGGGACCATGGCCTCCACCATATTGCTAGTCCCTCTTGCCAGATTGCACATGCAGATTCTTCAGTGGCTCCTATCCTCCCAGTGGTCCTTTCAACAACTGGCTCTATTCCACCACATCATTTTAACAGAGTCATGCAAAAAAGGACCTCTGTTGGTGGATTCAACCCAACCAACTAACGACGGGCACCCCATTCCTTCCTCTCCAACCCGTTGCTACTGTGACCACGGATGCCTCACAGATAGGTATGGGGGGGGGGGGCAT